>NC_133328.1:277110455-277258201 GCF_042186555.1 Aquarana catesbeiana | reverse complement strand
AACCCACTGCAGGACAGTGCTTCAATCTCATATTTGCGTTGGTATATTCACTCCGAACGAGCTTGTCACGTAGTGACATAGCCCTTTTGTACGTTATGGAGGGTTTTTTATGGACGAATCCACGCAGTTTTGGGTCATCCGTGAGGATGTTCCAGTGACGCTCTATAATCTTTTTGATAACCTGGTATTGTCGAGAATAACGCATGATGATTCGGGTGGGATTACATTCAAAGCCTTGGGAGGGTTTAGATTTAAAAAGTAGCTGAGGTCTAGAATGTCCTAAGGCTTTGTTATAGGCTTTTTTGAGGCAAGATCTACTATAACCCCTTGCTAGGAGTCGATTTTGGAGCCCCTCTGCTTCTTTTTTGAACAAAGCGTCATTCGAACAGTTTCGCCGAAGGCGCAAGTACTGTCCATAGGGGATCGAGTTCTTCAGTGGGATCGGATGAAAACTCTCAGAATGGAGAACCGTATTCCCAGCGGTCGTTTTTCGAAACAGGGTGCTAGAAAGGTGTCCATCCCCGGTGACTGAAATGGAGACATCCAGGAAGGTGACGCTGTGGAAGTTGTGGGTCATCGTAAACCTCAGATTGCGATCGTTTACATTGATTTTATGAAAAAATTCAAGTAGTTTGGTCTCAGGTCCCTCCCAGACGACGAAGACGTCATCGATATACCTCAGCCATTTGGTTATATGGCTGGTGTATTCGACAAGGCCCTCGTCATCCAGGAGGGACTTCTCCCACTCCCCCAGGTACAGGTTGGCGTAAGAGGGGGCACAACAGGTCCCCATAGCCACACCCTGCACCTGGAGGTAGTGGGAGTTGTCAAAACAGAAATGGTTATAGTGCAATATATAATGTAGCCCATTCAAGATGAATCTGGCCAATGCGATTACCCAAAAATGCGATTTTGGCAACCATCGATGTTGAGGCGCTGTACAGCAGCATTCCCCACTCCAAGGGTTTGGATGCTGTACAAAGGGCCCTGCAACAGCATTCCCAATACGATCCAGCATTGGCCAGATTCATCTTGAATGGGCTACATTATATATTGCACTATAACCATTTCTGTTTTGACAACTCCCACTACCTCCAGGTGCAGGGTGTGGCTATGGGGACCTATTGTGCCCCCTCTTACGCCAACCTGTACCTGGGGGAGTGGGAGAAGTCCCTCCTGGACGACGAGGGCCTTGTCGAATACACCAGCCATATAACCAAATGGCTGAGGTATATCGATGACGTCTTCGTCGTCTGGGAGGGACCTGAGACCAAACTACTTGAATTTTTTCATAAAATCAATGTAAACGATCGCAATCTGAGGTTTACGATGACCCACAACTTCCACAGCGTCACCTTCCTGGATGTCTCCATTTCAGTCACCGGGGATGGACACCTTTCTAGCACCCTGTTTCGAAAAACGACCGCTGGGAATACGGTTCTCCATTCTGAGAGTTTTCATCCGATCCCACTGAAGAACTCGATCCCCTATGGACAGTACTTGCGCCTTCGGCGAAACTGTTCGAATGACGCTTTGTTCAAAAAAGAAGCAGAGGGGCTCCAAAATCGACTCCTAGCAAGGGGTTATAGTAGATCTTGCCTCAAAAAAGCCTATAACAAAGCCTTAGGACATTCTAGACCTCAGCTACTTTTTAAATCTAAACCCTCCCAAGGCTTTGAATGTAATCCCACCCGAATCATCATGCGTTATTCTCGACAATACCAGGTTATCAAAAAGATTATAGAGCGTCACTGGAACATCCTCACGGATGACCCGAAACTGCGTGGATTCGTCCATAAAAAACCCTCCATAACGTACAAAAGGGCTATGTCACTACGTGACAAGCTCGTTCGGAGTGAATATACCAACGCAAATATGAGATTGAAGCACTGTCCTGCAGTGGGTTCTTTCCCCTGCGGACATTGCTCATATTGCTCACTCATCAAACAAGATAAAATCTTTATGTTGCCTAATGGTGACACCTTTACACCTACACAGTTTGTGAATTGCCGCACTCGCGGAATTGTATATTTGATGGAATGTGAATGCGGTGCATATTACGTGGGGAAAACCAGGCAGGAATTCTGGAAACGCATCTCCCAACATATTTATAGCATGGAGGTGGGGAACCCATACCTCCCTATCGGGAGGCACATAATCAGTACACACAACTACAGTGTCCCCAGAGTCACCTTTGTGGCCCTCTATAAAATAAAGATTCCCATCAGAGGCGGCGACTGGAATAAGTCTCTGCTGCAGAAAGAGCAGAGATGGATATTCCAGTTGCAGGCCACCTCTCCACCAGGCTTAAATGAATCAATTTCGTATGCCCCTTTCTTGCAGGGGTTTTCATCTGGGAAGACACAATAATGTATTGAAAATAAACCGTTACTCCATATTGCCGTTTAGATTTATTTATATATCATTCCCCCCCCTCTTTCCTTCCTCTTTTCCTTTCTTTTCTTTTCTCTTTGTTCTTTCCTTCTTTCTTCCTTTCCCCCCCCAAACCCCCCCCCCTTTTTTCCTTTTTTCCTTTTTCCTTTTTTCCTTTTTCCCCTTTTTTTTTTCCCCCTAACCCTTCCTTCCTCCCTTTCCCCTTCTCCCCCCCTTCCTCCCCTTTCCCCCCCCCTCTCTTTCCCCCCCCTCCCCTCTCCCCTTTTCCTTTCCCTCCCCTCCCCCTCCCCCCCCTCCCCTTTTCCTTTCCCTCCCCTCCCCCTCCCCCCCCCTTTTCCTTTTTCTTTCCTTCCCCCTCCCCCTCCCCTCCCTACTCTCTCCCTCCCTCTTTTTCCCTATTCCTCACTTTTCCTCTTTTCCCCCTCTTTTCCCTTTCCCCGGTGTTTTCCTTTCCTTTTCCCTCTCCCTCTCTGTGTTCCCCTGTTCCCTTTTATGCTGATCTAAGTGGAGTTTTCCACCATTACTTCATCCATCCAGTGTTCCCAGTCTTATATATACTGCCTGGTTTTCCCCATGTACAATCATCTATGTCACCATTGTTCTCTCCATTATTCTTGGATGCATGATGTGCATATGGCCGTGTAGGTTATGGGATCTAACGATAATGGACCACACACTTTAAAACGCTCTTTCTTTGAGGAAAATCTAGCCTAAAATACAGTTCTGAGTTCTTTATATGTAATAACATGTAATATTATGCAAATTTTATCTTTTTTGTATACACGTTATGTAAATATGTATTTGCAATAGGACGATGCCATCATAAGTGTATAACCCTGCTTAAACAAACAATGATATGTAATGAACGATGTATATGGTTTGGTCAGCATGTAGTCAATCCGGCCTGCATGGATCATGCATGCAGTGCCCTGTGAATAAGTGATGAGGATTGTTAATACTATTTCTTCATTAGAAAAAAAAAAAATTTTGCACAGTATCAGATATATGGTGCTAGATTTACTTCCACCTCACCTTCAGTGCCTGTCCTTCCCCTCTGGGGGCGGGGGTGCACCTATGTGTCTTCCTGGCAGGGTGAGAGAGGAGATGCTGGGGCCCCGCATCTCCTAAATGTGCCCACTAGGCGGCTGCACCGTCAGTGGGCACTTCTTGCCCTGCCAGCGGCGTCCCGGATCCCTTCCGGACGCCGTGCTCACGCGCGCGCGCCCTAGTGCGCGTGCGCGTGACGTAGCGGCGCCTGCGCAGTTGCGACGGAAGTGTACGGGGACGCCCGGAGGACCTATCCTCTCCGGAACGCCGGGGGGTCACGCTGAGCACACAGCTGTGTTGCTCGTTCCCCCCCCGTTGTGGTGAGAGGCGGGGGGAGGGGCGGGGAGGCAATTATACACTTGCACCTGATGGGAGTGAGTCAATTGACACTCCTTATAAACAGAGGAAACTTCAGAGGCACTTTATTGGATTCTCCCTGACACAGAGACACTAGGCAAAGCGCTGACTAATCCATCAAAGTGGTAAGTGTACCCAAAATGATGGTAACATGTTTATACAAGCTTCTTAGCAATTTGTTTCTTTTTTGAAACTATTCCTGATCCTGTCATGACTTCTTATTCATAATCCAATTCTTTCAGAATAACGAATGTACCAACTCTGTTATTCAGTTCAGCTTGACTGGGTAATTAGTCCCACCACCACCCTTGCACTTTGTCACAGTGTTGTTGTTTTTTGGTGTGTTTTTTGTTCACGTTCACTTGTTCATGTTGTGCATCCAGGGGTACTCTCTTTTATCCACCGTCGCACTTTCTCCTTCCTTCCTTCACACATTGTAGTTGTGTATCCTACACACATTTTCATTTCTTGTCTCACTCCCCTATATCCCCCTCTTCACATCCCCATTTTCTATCCCTATCACTCTTCACTCACTTTTATTCATTCACCACTACACTTCATTCACCGCTACACTCTCTGCACATCCCTCTTTCCCCTCCTTCCCCCTCCCCCCTCCCGTCATGTTTATTTTATTGCTTTTTACCTCCTCCTTTCTCTCCTTCCCCCCCCCCTTGTTCCTTCCCTTCTCTCCTTTCTCTTCCCCCCTCCCCCCCCCTCCCCTTTTGTCCTTTATTCTTCCCTTTGTCCCATCCAATACCGTTGGCCTGCTTTTCCCCTTTTCTTTTCTTTCTGCTCATTTGTCCATTCCGTTGTGGTTTGTTGGTACTTTTACCCTATCAATTTTCTTATATATTTTGAAGTCGCATGGTGAACAATTGTCAGCAGGGCATTTGCTATTTTCTAGTTCAACTATCGTCACTCACTCTTCCTTTACTCACCCTTTTTTCCTTTTCTTTTCACTCTTTCCTCACATGCCTTTCCTTTCCCCTTGTTCCTTCTTCCGCCCTCCTTCCCCTTCCTCCCTTTTCCCCTCCCCCCCTTTCCTCCCCCTTCTTTCCTTCCCCTTTTCATTCTTTTAGCAATGCCCTCCTGTACACCCATGGACTTATAATTTAGAAAGCACATAGAACTCCATGGTTGGGAAACTCCCAACTACATGGTATGAATCAACTGACCCTCCGTTATTTTCCATTTTTGATTTATAGTACTAACGTGAATCCTATCTGGGTGCGGTTCTGGATTGCCCGTCTCGCCCTTTCTCTTCCCTCCCTCTCCCACGTGGGGGGCTGGTAAGCGTGATCTCTCGTAAGACTCATTTGGTCCTTCACCCGTCCCTGGGGGAGTTGGTCCGACACGGGGGAGACAGGGGAGCGAAGGAATAATTGTATCATCTCAAACATTTTGCAATGTCAACAATGACATTGTAGTGCCACAATTCTTGCGATAGGTAACTATACAATTTATTCAATTATATTACAGGGTATGCTTGCATGGTTTCTAGCACCATGGAAATTTGATGTTATGTTTGATATATGTTACCCCCCTTTTCTTTTAGTGTGGACAGCCATCCTCTGAAGAAGACCCGGGAAGGGTCAAAACGCGTCAGGATTATTACATATAATTATTGTTGTCCCACATACACTGTATGGCTTACTGTCTTTATTAGAGGCATCTATTGTTATTTAACCCCAAGGTTCACAACTGGGGGAATTTAGGCTGCCCCCGTATACATTGTGTCTTGCATTGGTTTTCACTGTAGGCTGTTGTCTGTTGCATATGTACGCCATATTCAGTTCGTGTCCTGACTCTAACAGTCAGTATTCATTTCTATGAATTTTCTCTTTTAACGTTATTTATATATATACTTTTTGTACCAATAAAACCCAATTTTTTCAACCACCCATATTGTATTTTATTGGCTGCTTAAAAGCCCCGATAGGGGTTTTTTTCTTGTTCTTTTCATGCACTGTATGGGGTGTGCGGCCTACCCGTCTACACTCATGTGAGTGCTTCTTGTTGTTTGATAGTCAAAATACTTTTATTAAAAGAAAACGCTCCCCACACCGGGGTACTCACATGGCACTGGTGCGTCAGTGCACCATACTATAATGGCTTTCTATGCAAAATCAGTGGAAGTTTAGTGCGGTATGCTGTGCTGAGACAGCGCTGGTGTAAAGTCTGTGTCAGTCTCTCCATCCTGGCCCCTCCCCTACGTGTCTTAGACACAGGGATCACGTGTCATCATCAGGGGGAGGTCTTTTAGATATGTTTGCCAATGAACTGCATGGCAGGTCAACATATGTGTGGTCAAGCATGTGGTGCCCAAGCGGGAGATGTTTTGGCCCCGTGAGATACGCTTGAGACATATGTTGCAAATAGCAGCGGTGCGATCTGATGCACTCATCTCAAAAAAGGCCCACACCAAAGAACTTTTGGAATAATGTGCAGAGACAGCAGCGCCCTGCACATGCGGAGCTTTGGGGTGTGATGCAGTCAGTTCGCTGCCCTTAGGCTGGCCCCTGGAGGGCATCCTGCCTTGTTGGTGATGTGCCTCCTCTTCTTCTCTCCTATCAGGCATCCACGTTGAGTCAGTGACCTCATCATCCCCTCCCTCCTCATCACTGGAGCAAACCTGGCAGTATGCTGCAGCAGGGGGAGCATGACTGCCAGATTGCTGTCCTTCTTGGGCACCCCCTCTGTCCGTGCTCACGTTACTGCCTTCATCTAGCTCAGCATCATCATCAGAGCCCTCCAAATACTGGGCATCCTCCTGGAGCATGTACCCAACACTGTGGTCAAACAGTTCGAGGGACTCCTCAGGAGGACATGGTGGGGCAAGGGAAGGAGTCACTGATGCCATTGAGCCGAAGGAAAGAGGCCGCGTTGGCAGCTGCTTTGCCAGACAAAGTACCCTGAGCATGGGTGAGAGAGGATGAGGAGGATGAAGACGGCTTGGTCATCCACTCGACCAAGTCTTCCGCATGTTGCGGCTCAACACGGCCAGCTGCCAAAAAAAGGCCAAGCGTGTCTCACGGCCACGTGCTGATGAGGATGCACCGTCTCCATGACCAGCACTGTTGCCTCTAGACACAGAGCCTGCTTGCCCTCTTTTATTGGCTTGTGACTGTCTGCCTCTCCTTGTTGGCCTTCCAGACATACTAATGGCCTGTAGCTGCACTAAGCTGGGATATATATATATATATATATATATATATATATATATATACTGATACTGCAGCTAGCAAAATCAACTGCAGTAGTGATAGGATCAGGAAAACACCACCAACCTTCTACAGGTAGCTTCAGGTGAACACTGTGCAGAGCTCGCAAAAAACTAACTTGTAGCTTATTTAGCTGCCTGCGGTAGTGATAGGATCAGGAAAACACCACCAACCTTCTACAGGTAGCTTTAGGTGAACACTGTGCAGAGCTCGCAAAAAACGAACTTGTAGCTTATTTAGCTGCCTGTGGTAGTGATAGGATCAGGAAAACACCACCAACCTTCTACAGGTAGCTTTAGCTGAACACTGTGCAGAGCTCACACTACACTAACTTGTAGTTTTAGCTGAACACTGTGAGGAGGACGCACTACACTAACTTGTAGCTTTAGCTGAACACTGTGCAGATGTCGCATTACACTAACTTGTAGTTTTAGCTGAACACTGTGAGGAGGACGCACTACACCAACTTGTAGCTTTAGCTGAACATTGTTAGGAGGACGCACTACCCTAACTTGTAGCTTTAGCTGAACACTGTGCAGAGGTCACACTAAACTAACTTGTAGCTTTAGCTGAACACTGTGAGGAGGACGCACTACCCTAACTTGTAGCTTTAGCTTAACACTGTGCAGAGGTCACACTAAACTAACTTGTAGCTTTAGCTGAACACTGTGAGGAGGACACACTACCCTAACTTGTAGCTTTAGCTGAACACTGTGTAGAGGTCACACTAAACTAACTTGTAGCTTTAGCTGAACACTGTGAGGAGGACGCACTACACTAACTTGTAGTTTTAGCTGAACTCTGTGAGGATGACGCACTACACTACCTTGTAGCTTTAGCTGAACACTGTGCAGAGGTCGCACTACACTAACTTGTAGTTTTAGCTGAACACTGTGAGGAGGACGCACTACACCAACTTGTAGCTTTAGCTGAACACTGTGAGGAGGATGCACTACCCTAACTTGTAGCTTTAGCTGAACACTGTGCAGAGGTCACACTAAACTAACTTATAGCTTTAGCTGAACACTCTGAGGAGGACGCACTACCCTAACTTGTAGCTTTAGCTGAACACTGTGCAGAGGTCACACTAAACTAGTAGCTTTAGCTGAACACTGTGAGGAGGATGCACTACCCTAACTTGTAGTTTTAGATGAACACTGTTCAGAGGACGCACTACACTAACTTGTAGCTTTAGCTGAACACTGTGCAGAGGTCGCACTACACTAACTTGTAGTTTTAGCTGAACACTGTGAGGAGGACGCACTACACTAACTTGTAGCTTTAGCTGAACACTGTGCAGAGGTCGCACTACACTAACTTGTAGTTTTAGCTGAACACTGTGAGGAGGACGCACTACACTAACTTGTAGCTTTAGCTGAACACTGTGCAGAGGTCAAACTAAACTAACTTGTAGTTTCAACGGAACACTGTGAGGAGGACGCACTACACTAACTTGTAGCTTTAACTGAACACTGTGCAGAGGTCGCATTACACTAACTTGTAGTTTTAGCTGAACACTGTGAGGAGGACGCACTACACCAACTTGTAGCTTTAGCTGAACATTGTGAGGAGGACGCACTACCCTAACTTGTAGCTTTAGCTGAACACTGTACAGAGGTCACACTAAATTAACTTGTAGCTTTAGCTGAACACTGTGAGGAGGACGCACTACCCTAACTTGTAGCTTTAGCTTAACACTGTGCAGAGGTCACACTAAACTAACTTGTAGCTTTAGCTGAACACTGTGAGGAGGACACATTACCCTAACTTGTAGCTTTAGCTGAACACTGTGTAGAGGTCACACTAAACTAACTTGTAGCTTTAGCTGAACACTGTGAGGAGGATGCACTACACTAACTTGTAGTTTTAGCTGAACTCTGTGAGGATGATGCACTACACTACCTTGTAGCTTTAGCTGAACACTGTGCAGAGGTCGCACTACACTAACTTGTAGTTTTAGCTGAACACTGTGAGGAGAACGCACTACCCTAACTTGTAGCTTTAGCTTAACACTGTGCAGAGGTCACACTAAACTAACTTATAGCTTTAGCTGAACACTCTGAGGAGGACGCACTACCCTAACTTGTAGCTTTAGCTGAACACTGTGCAGAGGTCACACTAAACTAGTAGCTTTAGCTGAACACTGTGAGGAGGACGCACTACCCTAACTTGTAGTTTTCGATGAACACTGTTCAGAGGACGCACTACACTAACTTGTAGCTTTAGCTGAACACTGTGCAGAGGTCGCACTACACTAACTTGTAGTTTTAGCTGAACACTGTGAGGAGGATGCACTACTCTAACTTGTAGCTTTAGCTGAACACTGTGCAGAGGTCGCTTTACACTAACTTGTAGTTTTACCTGAACACTGTGAGGAGGACGCACTACACTAACTTGTAGCTTTAGCTGAACACTGTGCAGAGGTCGCACTACACTAACTTGTAGTTTCAACGGAACACTGTGAGGAGGACACACTACACTAACTGTAAATAGTCTAGCTGCCTGACTGTGGTAATAATAGGATCAAAAGAACACCAGCAATTTTCTTCAGGTATCTGTAAATACTGTAACAAGACAAGCCTGCCTGTCAGTAGGAAGATAACAGGAACGGATCTAGCTAAACTGAATACAGTGTATATATATATATATATATATATATATATATATATATATACATATATATATATATATATACATATATATATATATATATATATACATATATACATATATATATATATATATATATATATATATATATATATATATATATATATATATATATATATACATATATATATATATATATATATATATATATATATATATATATATATATATATATATATATATATATATATATATATACACAACACTGTAAGTGCAGCTAATTCACTGACTGTCCTGCCTAATCTAGCTAACTCAAATGAAAGGACACTGTCTCTCTGTCTATCTAAGCACGCTGGAACACACTACACAGGGCCGCCGTGTAGGCGGCCTTATATAGTGTGGGGTGTGTTCTAAACCCCCTGAGCCATAATTTCATCCACCCTGGCTTTGGCCAATTACAGCTCTCTCTACTGACGGCGCTGTGATTGGCCAAGCATGCGGGTCATAGTGCATGCTTGGCCAATCATCAGCCAGCAATGCACTGCAATGCCTTAGTGAATTATGGGCCGTGACGTGCCACACGAATTTGGCGCAAACAGCCCATAACGTTCGCAATTCGGTGGACGATCGAACAGCCGATGTTCGAGTCGAACATGGGTTCGACTCGAACGCGAAGCTCATCCCTACTTGCATGCATTAAGGTAAAAACCTTGAGGCTTTAGAACCGCATTAATGTCAACTATGATAAGACGGATGCCTTAAATATACATAGATTTTGAGGACATGCTCACACAAGAAGATAAACTAGAGCACTGCGCATCCCAATTGTACCAGCTTCTTCTTAGTCCTTCCCTACTTCACACTTCTTTTCTAAATGAGAAGAGGAACTCGGCGTTACACCAAATAAGTTGGAGTGGGAGAAAATCCTGACTTTTACTCATAAAGGCTTATGTCTCAACAAAACTGCAGGAACAAAATTACAAAATACTCTCCAGGTGTTATCGGTGTCCTACTGTTCTCCACAAGATTGACCCCCTTATTCCCAAAGATTGCTGGAGGTGCTGGGGGGCTCCAGGTACGATGATTCATACCTGGGGTACATGCCTGTTAATTGTCCCATTTTGGATAAAATACTGGAACTATATATTCCTGACCTTAGGGAGGACCGTCATCACAAGACACCAATGTAAGCCTCATACTCCTCCTCTATCTGAGTAGGCGTGTGAAATGGACCCATTATGCCATATGGAACAGATGATCTCTTGGGTGAAGGGCACTGAGGAGGCATACAACCTCACCTGTACAGTTTGGAACCATTTTAGGTATTCCTCAAATTTAGCTTCCCTTCTATGACATATCCTGCAGGATATGGACAGCATCTGGATCAAATTCCCCCCCCCCGTCTTTTTTTTTGCTCCTTTTTCTTTCTTCTTTTTCTTTTCTTTTCTTTTCTTTTCTTTTATACTTGGTGGTTGACTGTTCTCTTCATATGTAACACACCAAACAGGTTCATCTGGTTGATAGCTTACTGATGGCACTTTTGTGGGCAGCACCCCACTTTATGAAGCTACTTTTGAAACATTATTCAGGTTGTACTACAGATATCCTACCAGATATCTCCTTCATCTGCTGGTCTAGTATGATATACTGCTTTTTTTTGCTCACTTGTCCTGGAAAATGGTATACTATGTCTGGGTATTTCTTAAGAAATGGACATGTCTAGCCATTTTCTATCCTTTTAAAAATAAGTAAATAGAAAAAGTACATTAAACATAATTATAGCCACATGGCTATATTTGGGCAATAACATTGATTAAATGTGGCCATGGCTGTATTTGGGAAATCATGTCACCGCTATGCCAGCCCCTTCCCCTACAATGCCAATGACAACTCATTTTCACTCTCATTTTATAACATCAGCATTGTACCAGCAATACAAACAATAGTTATTTTTGAGGATCCAATGTAAGCTTACTTAAAATCTTTCCTTTTATGTTAACAGTGTCTGATTTCTGACCATCTCTTGCCACAACTTTCTGGATTTTCTGCTTATGTTGCAACCTCTCCTCTGATGTTTAATTTAAATTCCTAAGGCCTACATATCTCATGGTACCTTTCTGCCTGCAAGTAGTGATGCCTGTACTGACTCCTGAAACTTTCCTTCTCAGCACCACTGTAGTTCAGAAGGCAGGTTCTGTGAATTTGGTGACACAGCAAAGCCCACTTGGTGACACAGAAAAGCCCACTTGATTATGTGTCACTAATTTCAAGGAAATAAATCTGTGGAGCTCTTCTCAAAGTAAGTTTACAAAGTTTAAAATCATTTAGATTAATGGGAGAAAGCTTGAAAAAAGGAAAATACAATATGGAAATCCTTCAAACAGGTGCTATCACTTGTGGGCACTTCTTGGGCAGAAACTGTAACGACACCCCGAGTATGAAAGGGGTTAAAGTCATTTAAGACATTCCATTCCCGAACACAAAGGCAGCTACCGAACACTCCGATCAGCCAAACAAGAAATCCATATGAATAATTCTCCCCCAAGTACGAGATGAGGCTCTGTCTTGAGGTTCAAACAGGACTGAATCTTTATTCAAACACATGTTATACAGATCCCACTTCAAAACACTTCCCCCCCACCCTTGGAAAACAGGTCGGGTTAAACTGTCCAATGACAATGAACACACAGGTCAGGTGTGTTTAACTTCTCAGTAAACAGTCTTAACAGGGGGGCTGCTGGAGGAATCCCCCCTCTCTCTTTCCTCACAGCAAGACACTTAGACATCCCATAATATTTTAGGCAGACAGCCACAATAGACAATAGACTACAGTCACACCCCAGCCATCACAGCAAATAGTACACAACATAATGAGACAGCACACATTATATATACATATATACAGCATTGAGTCTGACTAGCACAGATCATAGTGGAGTTCTCATTCACCTTTTACTCCTATTAGTAACTCCCATCACAATGGCATAACCAGGCTCCCCAGAGTCTGTGTGTCTTGGGGGGCATGGACCTGAATCTAAAGTAACACCACCTCAAGAGTCTCCAGGCATACAGCTCACAACGAGCACCGTTCGCCCAAATGCCAGGGCCCATAATCGGTAGGCAAGAGGTTGGCATTCAGTCCCCTCCAAAAGCCTCTGTCCCGGCTAGGTCTGTCACAGAAACCAATTTTTCTTTTTCTTTTTCTCTTCATAGCAGAATAAATTCCCAACATAAAATCCCTGCACCTGAAGACATATAAGGTCATTAGTTCCTGAAACACAGTTCCTCTCTGCTTTCCATATGCTCATTACCGGAAGTGGAATTAAATATAGTACATTGTAAAAACAAGCAGCATTTAACGGTATACAAATTACAATAGCATACAGGCAGGTAAGCAGTAGAAAAAAAATCACATGTGTAATTTGACATTAAGATTTTGTTACAGAAATGAAACTAGTCAACAGTGATGAGTGACTTCCTGGGTTCGATTTGTGGAAAGGCTTAGTGAACTCATTCAAAACAGAAACACAAAGGCTATAGTATATGTTGCACACTGGTAAAGTCAAGGTATCCTTGAGAAACAAGTAGATAAACTGGAGAATGATGAATAAACAAATAAAACTTGCTTCAATATAGTGAACTTTATTTTGAATTCCCAATGATTTATTGCATCAATTTTTATATAACATAATTTTTGTTGCCATCGTATAGACGTTGGTATCAATTTTTTATCTTTATATATACAATATGTGTTTTTTTGGCATTTGAATATGAATTGTAACATTTATCTTAGTTCTAATTACTGA
Source organism: Aquarana catesbeiana (assembly GCF_042186555.1). Taxonomy (NCBI): domain Eukaryota; kingdom Metazoa; phylum Chordata; class Amphibia; order Anura; family Ranidae; genus Aquarana; species Aquarana catesbeiana. The sequence continues at coordinate 277,244,766 of NC_133328.1, read as the reverse complement.
TATATATGTGCATAGTGTGATATATATTTATTTTATATTATATATATATATATATACAGTATCTCACAAAAGTGAGTACACCCCTCACATTTTTGTAAATACTTTATTATATCTTTTCATATGACAACACTGAAGAAATTACACTTTGCTACAATGTCAAGTAGTGAGTGTGCAGCTTGTATAACAGTGTAAATTTGCTGTCCCCTAAAAATAACTCAACACACAGCCATCAATGTCTAAAACACTGGCAACAAAAGTGAGTACACCCTTAAGTGATAATGTCCAAATTGGGCCCTATTGGCCATTTTCCCTCCCCGGTGTCATGTGACTTGTTAGTGTTACAAGGTTTCAGGTGTGAATGGGAAGCAGGTGTGCTAAATTTGGTGTTATCGCTCTCACTCTCTCATACTGGTCACTGGAGGTTCAACATGGCCCCTCATGGCAAAGAACTTTCTGAGGATCTGAAAAAAAGAATTGTTGCTCTACATAAATATGTCCTAGGCTATAAGAAGATTGCCAAGATCCTGAGACTGAGCTGCAGCACGGTGACCAAGACAATACAGCAGTTTAACAGGACAGATTCCACTCAAAACAGGCCTTGCCATGGTCGACCAAAGAAGATGAGTGCATGTGCTCAGCGTCATATCCAGAGGTTGTCTTTGGGAAATAGACGTATGAGTGCTGCCAGCATTGCTGCAGAGGTTGAAGGGGTGGGGGTCCGCCTGTCAGTGCTCAAACTATACACTGCACACTGCATTAAATTGGTCTGCATGGCTGTCATCCCAAAAGGAAGCCTCTTCTAAAGATGGTGCGCAAACAGTTTGCTGAAGACAAGCAGACTAAGGACATGAATTACTGGAACCATGTCTTGTGGTCTGATGAGACCAAGATAAACTTATTTGGTTCAGATGGTGTCAAGCATGTGTGGCGGCAACCAGGTGAGGAATACAAAGACAAGTCTGTGTTGCCTACAGTTAAGCATGGTAGTGGGAGTGTCATAGTCTGGGGCTGCATAAGTGCTGCCTGCACTAGGGAGCTACTGTTTATTGAGGGAGCCACGAATGCCAACATGTACTGTGACATACTGAAGCAGAGCACGATCCCCTCCCCTCAGACACTGGGCTACAGGCAGTATTCCAACATGATAACGACCCCAAAACACACCTCCAAGATGACCACTGCCTTGCTAAAGAAGCTGAGGGTAATGCCGCGTACACACGAGCGGAATGTCCGACAGAAAAAGTCAGACGGAAGCTTTTCATTGTCTATTCCGATCATGTGTATGCCTCATCAGACTTTCTTTTTCGAAAATTCTGACGGACCTAGACATGGAACATGTTCTAAATATTTCCGACGGAACCAATTCCTATCAAGAAACCCGCTCGTCTTTATGCTGTTCCGACGGACCAAAAACGACGCATGCTCTGAAGCAAGTACAAGACGGAAGCTATTGGCTACTGGCTATTGCACTTCCTTTTTCTAGTCCCATTGTACATGTTGTATGTCACTGCGTTCTGGACGGTCGGACTTTGGTGTGACCGTGTGTAGGCAAGACCGCTTGAGCGGAATTCCGTCAGAGTTCAGTCGGAGAAACCTTCGGAGTTTATTCCGATGGCAAAACCGGTCATGTGTACAGTGCATAAAGGTGATGGACTGGCCTTATCTCCAGACCTAAACCCTATTGAGCATCTGTGGGGCATCCTCAAATGGAAGGTGGAGGAACGCAAGGTCTCTAATATCCACCAGCTCTGTGATGTCATCATGGAGGAGTGGAAGAGGACTTGTGGCAACCTGTAAAGCTCTGGTGAACTCCATGCCCAAGAGAGTTAAGGCAGTGCTGGAAAATAATGGTGGCCACACAAAATATTGACACTTTGGGCCCAATTTGAACATTTTCACTTATGGGGTGTACTCACTTTTGTTGCACGCGGTTTAGAAATTAATGGCTGTGTGTTGAGCTATTTTGAGAGGACAGCAAATTTACACTGTTATGCAAGACGCTGTACACTCACTATTTTACATTGTAGCAAAGTGTAATTTCTTCAGAGTTGTCACATGAAAAGATATAATAAAATATTTACAAAAATGTGAGGGGTATACTCACTTTTGTGAGAAACTGTGTATATGTATATATAATATATATATAAAAATATAAACATTTTTGCGTTGTTTGGTTGGTGTGTGTATGCCTGCAGTACCATGGATAGTGATAGAATGCTAAAACTAATGCCCTGTACGACCGGTTTTGTCGTCGGAATAAATTCTGAAGGTTTTTACGACGGAGTTCCGACGGAATTCCGCTCAAGTTGTCTTGCATACAAACGGTCACATCAAATTCCGACTGTCCAGAACGCGGTGACGTACAACACGTATGACGGGGCTAGAAAACAGAAGTTCCATAGCCAGTAGCCAATAGCTTCCGTCTCCTACTTGCTTCAGAGCATGCGTCGTTTTTGGTGCGTCGGAACAGCATACAAATGAGCGGTTTTGTTCTGTCAAAAAAATATAGAACATGTTCTCTATCTAAGATCGTCTGAATTTTCGACAGAAAAAGTCTAATGGGGCATACACACGGTCGGAATATACAATGAAAAGCTCCCATCGGACTCTTTCTGTTGGAAATTCTGCTCGTGTGTACGTGGCATTAGCAACACTGTATCCTGGCCTAGGCCGACAAGGCCCAGGCCTAAGGCAGCACTTTGCAGGGGGGCAGCACGGAAAAAGTCCCCGCTGGCTTGCGCTACACTGTTAGTGTAGCGCCAGTCTTATGGGGCGGACTGGGCTGAGAGGCAAATTAATCTAGCGCCCCCATAAAGCGGCCGCACTGCTTCCGGTATGCGGGAGGCCTGCATTCCACATCTGTGGGGGAGGGGGACGCCGCTTCTAATTTTGACTGTTCTATCATCCTGGACCACAAACCTTCCTCACTGTGCTATATGTTTTCTGCTGCACCATTGGCATGGTTATATCTTAGTCCTCTCCATAAAATTATCAGAAATTTGTGCTTAACCTCCCTGGCGGTTTTCCCGAATGTGGCTCGGGGTTAAATTTCAGCACCATTAGCGGTAACCCTGAACTACACTCGGGATTGCATTGCAGGATCCTGGTGCAGTATACTTACCTTGTCCCCAGGATCCTGCGATGTCCCCCCCCCGCTGTGTCTGCGGGCTCTGTCCTCCGCCTGAAGCCTCTCTGTGCCGGGCTCCATTCCCTGCGATCGTCACAACGCATGGGGCGGAGCCTGGCGGCAAATTCAAAAAAGTGAAAAATCATAATACATACAGTACACTGTAATCTTACAGATTACATTACTGTATGAAATGATTTCACATCCCTTTTGTCCCCAGTGCTTTGTCCAATGCCCTGCATGTAGTTTTATATTATATATACTGTTCTTTCTGCCTGGAAACTTGAGATTGTCCATAGCAACCAAAAAGTTTCCCTTTACGTCAAAAGTGGTTTTAGACCAGCTAGAAAACAGCGATAGTAAATTAGAACACTTGCAGAATTGAGCGATAGTGAATCGTGGGGAAATTAATGTTATTATTATTATTATATTATTTTTTATAATTATTTATATTTATTTATTATATTAGAATTCATGATTTTGGTTTCAAACTTCATTATACCCGGGATACCTACTAGAGTCGTGTTGGACAGATTTAAGTGTGTTATTGCTAAGAATTACAGGCCTACAATATAAAACGCCAAATTTCTATGCAAAATAATTGTACCGCTTTGAGACGCAAAAATCTGACATAATCATATCGCCAGGGAGGCTACAGTAGAACTATAGGCAACACTTTTTTTTTTTCATTTTGGACAGAATAAGGGAGGGTTATAACCCCTGTCAGTTTATTTTTTACCATCCCTGTCCCATTGCAAAGATTTCCCTTCACTTCCTGCCCCATATCCAAACAGGAAGTGAGAGGGAATCTATCCCCCCCAGGGCCTCAGAACTAGTGTCCAAACTCGAAAATTTCAGGACAGGTCTTAAACAGAAAGGAGTGTGGCCTTGACAGGAAGGGGTGGGTCATATTTAAATTAGGGGGTGCACAAGTTTAGTCAGGCCTAGGCCAGTACAAAACCTAAATACACTACTGGTCATTAGTAATATCTTTGACAAATATGCCCCTACTCAAATGGACATGACACCTCCGACTCAATCAACTTTTCAATCTGGGAATAATAGTGCACCACCACATTCCCAAGAGATTGAGCTGGAGATGCGCAGATCTTTTTAAAACTAGAAGATGCTAGACAATTGGAATATATACAATGGTAGGATCAGTCCTTCTATTCTAAATACCTAGAACATAATTGCATATAAATAAGAGGCGTGAATTTCTAGATAATGACCTTAACCACTTCAGCCCTTGAAGGATTTACCCCCTTAATGACCAGGACATTTTTTGCCATATGGCACTGTGTCAATTTAACTGACAATTGCGGGGTCATGTGATGCTGTATACAAACAAAATTGATGTCCTTTTTTTTCCCACAAATAGAGGTTTCTTTTAGTGGTATTTGATCACCTCTGCATTGTTTATTTTTGCACTATAAACAAAAAAAGACAGACATTTAAAAAAAAAAAACACAATATTGCGGCAGACAGATCAAGGCTTTTGGCACTTTTTTGGGACCAGTGACATTATTACAGTGATCAGAGCTAAACATAGCCACTTATCACTGTATAAATGGCACTGGTAGGGAAGGGGTTAACAATAGGGGGCAATCAAGGGGTTAAATGTGTTCCCTGGGTGGTGTTTCTAACTGTGGGGGGGTGTACTGACTGGAGGAGGAGAGAGATTGCTGTTTCTGATTACTAGGAACAGACGATCTCTCTGTTCTCCCCTGTCAGAACAGGGATCTGTTTGTTTACATTGACAGATCCCCGTTCTGGCTCTCTGTGGAGACACCATGGGTGGTCGGCGGACATCGCGGCCACTGGCCATGTGCATGCCTCCTATAGCTGTTAAAGGGACCAATATACAGCTATGGCAATTTGCGCAGCTGAGCCAACCTGTGAAGTGTAATGACGGCGGCTAGTCGGCAAGTGGTTAAAAAAGACTGTGAATTATGGCTGAATTTTGTACAATTAAATGTACTAGCCAAAAATCCAGTGAAAGAAAGAGAACAAATAGTAGACAAATATAAATCCTCTTCTTTATATAATACATAGTGGAAGGTCTGTGATAGTTACATAGTTACATAATAGGTGAGGTTGAAAAAAAGACAAAAAAAGTCCATCATGTCCAACCTATGTGAGTGATTATATGTCAGTACTTCATTGTATATCCCTGTATGTTGTGGTCGTTCAGGGACTTATCTAATAGTTTTTTGAAACTATCGATGCTCTACACTGAAACCATCGCCTGTGGAAGGGAATTATACATCCTTGCCGCTCTTACAGTAAAGAACCCTCTACGCAGTTTAAGGTTAAACTGTTTTTCTTCTAATTTTAATGAGTGGCCACATGTCTTATTAAACTCCCTTCCACGGAAAGGTTTTATCCCTATTGTGGGGTCACCAGTATGGTATTTGTAAATTGAAATCATATCCCCTCTCAAGCGTCTCTTCTCCAGAGAGAATACGTTCAGTGCTCGTAAACCTTTCTTCATAACTAATATCCTCCATTCCCTTTATTCCTTTTGTTGCCCTCCTCTGTACTTGCTCCATTTCCAGAACATCCTTCCTGAGGACTGGTGCCCAGAACTGGACAGCATACTCCAGGTGAGGCTGGACCAGAGTCTTATAGAGTGGGAGAATTATTGCTTTATCTCTTGAATTAATCCCCTTTTTAATGTATGCCAATATTCTGTTTGTTTTGTTAGCAGCAGCTTGATATTGCATGCCATTGCTGAGCCTATCATCCCACATTCTTTTCCATCCTTGATTCCTCTAGAGGTTCTCTCCCCAGTGAGATTGCATTCATATTTTTGCCAACCAAATGCATTATTTAACTTTTTCCACATTAAACCTCATTTGCCATGTAGTTGCACACCCCATTAATTTGTTCAGATCTACTTTCTACTTGCAGATAAGAATGTAAAAAAAAATTGAGGATAACTTGGTTGCTGATAAAACCAAAAAATTTGAAAGAGTTGTTGAAGATTACCAGAAAGGGAGAGTTTTTAAATGGAAACAACTGATAACAAGAAGGGCCCTCTGAATAATCACACTCCTGTCACAACACATGTTAGCACAAATAATAAAAGTAAAAGCCACATGTGACCATCCACAGCTTCAGTGAAACAGTTTACTGGCGTTACTGTTGCTGATGTTCATCGACAAGGGATCAGTAACATGAGGGATAATGATAATTCTAATTCTAGATCCACTGAAGATCCAGTAAATAAGCAGGACCATCATAAGTTACTAATTTCTACCACTGAAGACTCTAAAAACATCACTTTCTCTCAGTCCATACCTCCTAAATCATCCCTTCCAATACATGATATCACACCAGTATACATAGCTTCAGGGTCCAATAACACATCCACCCTTCCCCATCCATGAGGGATGGTTGTTTACACCACAACTCGGTGGCCAATAAGAGACCAAGTGATATATATGCCGTCCCAACATACAACAAATATTGCCCCTTAAGTGAGGATCTCAAATGTTTTAAAAAAGAATCCCATACCAGCCTTGGTAGCCAGGGTGAGCTTGAGCTAGGGGCCTATATTACTCCCTCCGTAACCAGTCAGGTTAACATAACTTGCACTATTCAAGATCTGCCCTCCATTTCTACCTATTTTTTTAGTCTTGACTCCCTCCAGCCACTCAGAAAAAAGAAAATTAAAAGAGATAGAAGGGGAGGTAGGAGAAATAGGGGTAAACAAAAAGGAGCCCCCTAAAAGAAACAAGATAGTACTATTAAAATATTTAACCACATATTAAGTGAATCAGAATGTTCTCTAATAAGCAAGGGATTGAGCTTTGCACCTGAAACCCTACCCAATAAGTTTACATTATTTAAAGATCCAAACAGTTTAATTCGGAAACTCACAGTTAAAAGACATTACATCAATAATGACTACTGTGAGTACAGATATAGCCATTTCCCAAGACTCAGGTGAAGATGTTAGTGCTTACAAAAAGGAGGGGTAATAGGGGTAAACAAAAAGGAGCCCCCTAAAAGAAACAAGATAGTACTATTAAAATATTTAACCACATATTGAGTGAATCAGAATGTTCTCTAATAAGCAAGGGATTGAGCTTTGCACCTGAAACCCTACCCAATAAGTTTACATTATTTAAAGATCTAAACAGTTTAATTCGGAAACTCACAGTTAAAAGACATTACATCAATAATGACAATACTGTGAGTACAGATATAGCCATTTCCCACGACACAGGTGAAGATGTTAGTGCTTACAAAAAGGACGATCATGCATTAACCATATTGCATGAACTTTGGGAGAAGGGGGGGTCTTTGAGCCTACCATCTGGTAGTTATGGAATACCTGATGTCATACATACTAATTTCAAACCTAAATAAAAAAATTTCCCCTCAAAATCAAAAGGATCATTTTTTGAAACTTTTTATGAAGCCACTTACAGCAACTTCATAAAATATATGCGATGTTCCAAACTCATACAAAAAGTCAAATTTTAATAAGAATGAATTCCAAGCCCTCGGAGCATTAATGACTTGCCAAAATATCATTGTCTGCCAAGCTGATTGGAGGGTTAAGGGCTGGTTATGGTAAGTCTACCAGCTGTGGGTGTGTTCGGAGAACAGGAGACACAGGTCTGGCGGAGGTGCCCAGCCGGGGTATCTGAGATCCGTCACATTGGTGGCAGTGGTGGGATGTCTCCTGCACTACCCCAGTGTTCATCCCCCAGCAGAAGTGCTGGATATGGGGCCTCCGCCCAGCCCTCAGTATGTTTTCGGAGGGTTTGGGAGACAGTCCCTGTCAGAAGTCACCCCAGCAGCTGGTGACAGAACCGGAGAGGGGGAAAAACACTTAGAAAGCAAATATATACCTCGATATGGGATTTTTAGGGCAATGTAGTAACGAAAGGTTTTTATATTTAGATAAAAAAATATATTTTATTGATACATAGAAAATAGAAATTATATAATCATACAAAAGAGATATTTGAAATAATTATGCGATTAAAAAAGTCGTCAGATAACATGAAAATAAACAGGGAGCTGTAGCTCCTACATAGTGATACATCCTGCTACCAGATACAATCACCACCTAGATTGATGCGATGGCATCGAGTAGCGAAATTCCAACGTGTTTCAACTTTATAACATCAAACAAAGTCTTCCTCAGGGACGGATTGCATCATGTTCTAAAATTTCAAAAATAGCAATGTTACAGACAACGTGTATACATATCACATGTATCTCATTAGTCGCATTTAAGCAAGCACAACTTACATTTTACACGTAGCTGCAAGAAAAACGCATTCCCAGTGCTGACAGGGGTTTTCGTCACCAGTTGCTTATGCTGTTTAATATCCTCTACAGAACGGCCGGGTATATTTGAAAGACCAGTATTTGGCAGCAATGAAGAGAAAAGAAAATTGCTAAAAAGGCAATATTTGAATGAATAAAAAAAAGTGAAAATACATTTTTCAGGGAACTACGTTGCTGCCATCAGCCGTCCCTGGCATCCTAATAAAGGGATGTGGGCGTGGCGTGGGCCTTGGGCGTCTCATCACTATAGTGATGCTCTCCTGCCCATTGGTAATGCTGCATAGGGGGCGCGGTTTTGACAGAGCGGCGTCCTGCCCCCTGCATAGAATGTCCATGTGTGAAAAGCTTTGGGGGAACGTCCTGTGACTGTTTATTACTAGGGTAAAGGAAGCCATTCCATCCCCCAATCGAGGCGCCACGCCTCCCCTTCCCATGTCCTATGGGATGTGGGCGCGGTTAGCTGAAAAGGGGGGAGGGAGGCGTCGCGTCACCCAGGCAACACAACACACTTAAGTTGTCTGCCCATGATGCGTACGGCGTTGGAGTCACATGACTCAGACGCTTGTCAAGATGGAAAGGGGAGGCGCTGTGTAACCTAGGCAGCACCGTATGTTTACAATAGTTGTCGGCACTATGTACAACGCCGAGATCCAGTGACCGCGACGCTGCAGAGATGGCATTTATTCAAATGGAATAAATAGAAGATTAGAAATTGTCTCACAAACGGGCCATTGCCAACATAAATACAACAAAAGAAACGAAAATTTGTGTTTAGAAAAAACCTCTATAAATGGAGGTTAGGTCACTGGTTTGAGTTCCTGCTCAATATTTAGACAATGCATATGCATTATGAAAGTTTGTAGAGCAAGGAGGGTAGCTATATTTTATTTATAATAAGGTGAAAACAGCAACATATGCGATTTTTGTTCCATGTAAAGATTGCCTGAACCCTTTAAGGCGGTATATGTGTCACTTTACCTCCATGGTGGAGGTTTAATGGACAGAGACCTATTAGGACTAATAACCACCGACACAGTGAGAAAACCCCCTGGCACCAAGTGATGATCGGTGTTCTGTTGTGTGTGGGCCACGGTAAAAACCGTGGCCCCCCTGTGCCGGGTAGGGATAGAAGAACAGGGGGAGCAATGGAGAGTCCAAACCCACAATCTCAGAACTGGGAAGCAGAAATACAAAGTTGTTATATCCAAATGCGTAAATGATAACAGCAATTAAAACAACTATCATATAAATACATGGAACTGAGTAAACTATACATAATGAGTTATAAATTAAATTGAATTAAATTAAATTAATTAAAGAAAACTCTCCTAGACAATTTGACTGGATAGGGTGTAAAGCCAAAACCTTGGCGGTTTGGAACACATGACAACCAACTGGGGAGGTCCCATTAGGAACCATGCTGGCCCAATGTAGCTACTGATAAGGCCCTTTAAGTATGTATTTTGAATATATGAGTGGGCCAAGGGCCATTGAATTTATAAATAACCAAAGGTATAATGCCCAAAAAGTGAAACTAAAAAGGTGAAACCAGGAAAGGAAGTGCAGTATATTTAAATCTGTTTTAGTCTGTTTTCCCAGAGCTAAAACCCTCCAGGAAGTGTTTAAAGCTTTCAGTCTCATTTAAACCGGGGGGGGGGGGGGGTGCTGGCCTTAAGGTATCTTATCTTGTTCCAGTCACCCCCCTGATTGGCAGATGAATCCTCTCTAGGACTGTAAAATTCACGGAAGGTAGTCGATAATTATGCTGTCTAGCGACATGTCTTCCCAAGGGTAGATATAAGTTGCCAATATGCATGCTCTGCATATGCTTGTCAACTTGTTTCCTGAGTTCCTGTCTTGTTTTTCCTACGTAGAAGGCACCACACTGGCACTGCATGAGGTAAACCACACCCTGCGTTCTACAGTTGGCGAAGTGATGCAGGGAGAAGCTCTCCCCATTAGGCAGCGCCAGTGTGGTCCTCCTAATAAATGACTTTACATTGAGCGCAAGATCTGCATGGGTAAGTACCCCATGTTTTGCAGGGGTCTTTTCTTGCTTTGCCTTTATATTCGCTTTGGGTCAGTAGATTCCCTATCGAGCCTGATTTCCTGTAAGTGATTTGAGGTTTGGGGCCAATCAGCCCTTTCAGACTAGGGTCATCAGTGAGGATAGACCAGTACTTAGAGATTATTTTGTTAATTCTAGGGTGTTCATTGGTGAATCTTACAATAATCCTCGTGGAGGTATCCTCTTTGATGTTTTTTTTTTTAAAAATCAAGTCTCTTCTATTCGTTAGTTTGACCCGATTGAACACCTTTTTAAGAGATGATTTGTGCAACCTCTGTTCATGAGTCTGATGGTGAGTTGGTTGGCTTCTTTTTGAAAATCTTCATCATTGTTACAGTTTCTTTTGAGATGAAGAAACTGGCTATATGGGACAGATCTTTTAAGAGGGTCCGGGTGGAAACTATCCGCATGCAACAAAGTGTTGCCCGCAGTTTCTTTTCTGTAGAGTTTGCTGGATAGTCCATCATCAGGATTTTTAAAAATGGTAACTTCCAAAAAAATTCACCTCATGGATGTCAGATGTCATCGTGAAGAAGAGATTGAAGTTGTTGTTGTTCATAAGTTTTAGGCAGTCCCTCAATTGCTCAGGGGGGCCATCCCAGATGATAAATGGATCATCTATGTATCTTTGCCACATACAAATGTGGCGAGTATACATGGACGCTGCTTCCCCCTGTAAAAAGTCCTTCTCCCACTCCCCCAGGTACAGGTTGGCATATGAGGGTGCACAGCAAGTCCCCATAGCCACTCCCTGCACCTGGAGGTAGTGGGAGCCTTTGAACAAGAAGGTGTTGTGCCTGAGGATATATTCCAGCATTGACAGGATAAAGGCATTGAATTTCCAATCAGTTGTTGCCCTCTGTTGCAAAACCGGTTCAATTGCTGCCATGCCCAGATCGTGTGGAATGCTGTTGTAAAGAGATTCCACATCTATTGTGACAAGTAGGGCCGAACTGGGGATGGTTATATCGTCCAGGATCTGCAACAGATGTATTGTGTCTCTTGTATAAAAATATACCACCAAAAGAAGGTGTTGTGCCTGAGGATATATTTCCAATCAGTTGTTGCCCTCTGTTGCAAAACCGGTTCAGTTGCTGCCATGAGGTCTCAGGTATTGGTTTAATATTTGGCTGATTCCCTCTGTAATAGAGCCATTTCTGGATATAATGGGTCTCCCTGGAGGGTCATTCATTTTTTTGTGCACCTTCGGTAGTGCATAGAAGGTGGGCTGGCGTGGGTGTCGAGTACGTATAAAGTCCCACATATCCCTGTCTATTACTCCCTCATTAAGGGATTCGTCCACTAGGGAAAAAAATTCATGGTTAAATTTATTCACAGTGGCTGGGGAAATCTTTTTGTAGCATTTAGTGTTATTAAGTATATTAAAACACATTTTTTCATATCTGGCGTTGTCCATGAGGACAATGTTCCCCCCTTGTCCGATGCCTTGATCGTAATTATTGTGTTGTTTTTAAGAGTATTTAAAGCCTGTTGCTGTTCCCAGTTCAAGTTGCTTTTGGTGGTATATTTTTCCATCTTTTCAATTTCTCTGGTAACTTGTCCTACAAACAGGGCTATTGCTGGGTTTTGCTTGAGTGGTGGGAATTTATGTGATTTCTTTTTAAATTTTTTGGTTTTTTTTGTCTTTGCTGGATTCCCCTAGTTCTTCCTCACTGCCTGCACTGTCTAGATCCCCCTCCCAGAATTCCTCGACAAAGTCGCTTTCTTGCAATAGTAGATTGAGGTCTCTGAGGACTCTAAAGTCGGCTGCTCTAAGGTTGGGTGCCACTTCAGGTGTGGCTGTGTTTTTTTTGGTGTATAAGCTTTTGAGTAGAAGCTTCCTGGCAAACAAATTTATGTCTCTAATGGTTTTGAAGTTATCTAGGCTGCGATTAGGACAAAAAGAAAGGCCTAGGGACAATACTTCCTGTTCTGCTGTTGTTAGTTTATGGGATGAAAGGTTAATGACATTTAGCCTTCCTTCACAGGTGGAGCTGTCATGGATATCATTGACAGCTGTGTCTGAGGAAGCGGTGTCGGGGTTGGGGGAGGTGCATTGCCCCGTCTAAAAAATTGTCAATTTGGGTTTGCTGGGTTTTTGGATAAGCACCCTGTTCTTTATAACTTTTTCCAGGGTTTAGGGAAGGGGGACCTTTGGGATTCCCCGATACTGCCCCCCTAGCCCTTCCAATTCCCCCTCCTCTTCCGCCTCATGAGGCTTCAATGGGTTGTGAATCAGTGGTCCTTTTCTTGTTCATTTGTTGGATCTCTCTTTCCATTTCCAAATGTTTGGGAAAAGGTCCCTTTCTTTTACCTCGAAATCTACCTGCCTGAGAGAAGGCCGAGGAGGAAGAGTTATTGGAGGGTGTGTCTGAGAGGTAATCATTGGTTTGATTAGTGTTGTCCTGTCGTAAGGGTCTAGGGTTTTTTCTTGATTTTTGATCAATGTTCTACTTATAGGCCCTGCCTTCTCCGAAGGCGTTCTTGTCCCTCCAATATTTTTTCTCCTTTTTAATCAGGATATTTTTGCTGAAAACTTCCAAGTGCTCCTTGAGTTTCTTTTCATATACTGTATACTGTTCATGTTTTGAGAGGAGAGAGTCGAGCATACAGTGTATTAATTTCCATATCCATACCTTTCAGTTGCTGCTGATAATCATTTTGTAGCAGCAACATCAGGTTTTTGGAACATTTGTTTAATTTTGTTTCCCAATTTGTTTTGAGTTCTTTAGTGATATTGTCTAAGGTGGGGAATAGTTGTATTCTTAGGCCTATGGGGTTGATGCCCTCTCTGATATATCTTCCCAGAGATTCAATGTGCCAGTGCAGGGCCGATTTTTTTCTCCAGGATTTTGGTTAAGCAGGAAAAGAACGAAGAGAGGTCAGACGCAACATGTTCTTTATCCTGATAATTTTTTTGGATGTTGGCCATGAGTTCCTCCCATTCTCCTCCCAGTAGGTTCCCCATCATGTATCGTCGACGCCTAGTTAAGATACACCCAGCCCAGGAAAAAAAATCCAAAAAATAATAATTGGTCAAAGGAATTATCTAATGACCTAATAGGTGTGCACTAAACTCCTCAAAGTGAGATTAATCCCTTCTTTGAAATGAACACGAGGAGAAGTGAACCTTCAATTCTTATTTGTGTAAATACATATACTAAGAAGAGTCCACATCCAACCATCTGAGTCAGGGAAATGAGGTATGGGTGTATTGTCCACCCTAAAAATTGTATACAAATATGTGACTCAGAGGGTTGGGTGTGTCATTGCCATCATCCCCTGAAGATTTAGAAAGCAAATATATACCTTGATATGGGATTTTTAGGGCAATGTAGTAACGAAAGGTTTTTATATTTAGATAAAAAAAATATATTTTATTGATACATAGAAAATAGAAATGATATAACATACAAAAGAGATATTTGAAATAATTATGCGATTAAAAAAGTAATTAGATAACATGAAAATAAACAGGGAGCTGTAGCTCCTACATAGTGATACATCCTGCTACCAGATACAATCACCACCTATATTGATGCAATGGTGTTGAGTAGCGAAATTCCAACGCGTTTCAACTATTTGCCGAGGACAGGCAATCTTATGGCTCTGGTTGGCTGGATTGTTCCAGGTCCGGGAGCTGCGATGCACACTGGTGCCCCCCTCCCCTCCCCGCTGATTGGCTGGGAGGGGTGGTGGGTGTCTCACTGTGCATCGGCGCCACGCCCCGCGCCGCTACGTGTGATGACACTCCTCGGTGTCTCATTGGCGGCGGCGAGTTGTCCAGCCTAGTGTGTGATGGGCGTTTCCGCCGACGCTGACGGCCACGTGTCAGCTGTTTGGCGGGAAGGCCTCACACAAACACACCCAGCGTGACGCTGGGGGCGTCCTGTATGGCTGCCCGGGCGGGTATATCCTTCAACCCTGGGAGATGCTACCTTCTCTCCCTTTACACAGAACGTTCCTTGGAGGTCATGGCATCCACATATAGAACACTAGGTACACTTATCTTTCATTCCTTCCCCCTTTTCCCCCCAGGACTCTCTTTTCTGGAGGGTCTCTTTCTCTTCCACCTCTTTGGTGGTCCTTGAATTTTCGGACAGGATTGGTCTGTCGTGATTCCAGGACTGTTTATTTCATCACTTTCTCATCTCTGGTTTCCCGGTTGCTTTTTGTTCATCTGCCCAGGGTTTGCTGTTTGTTCCCTGTTCACCCTTCCATGGATACTCTATCCAATTCTCTCTGTTCTATTTATTCCATTTCTCTCTTAGCCCTGAATCTCTGGGCAGTATTGGTCTGTTGTGATTTCAGGATGCCTTTTCTTCATTCCTATGGGTTTCTGGTTCTTTATGGGTTTTTTTTCTTTTGGTCAGCTACAATCCATGTGCCTGGCCAGTCTGTTCTTCTGAGTTTTGTTTTGTTTTTTTCACCTCACACAGATGAGAGCTACTCACAGGTATCTTCCTGCAGCTCATGTTCTTTCGCTCCCCCGGGGTATGGTGTTCTCCGCCTTGGCTGCCTGCGTTGCGATGCCCCCTCAGCTCCCGGCGGGAATATGTCCCGGCCTCCATTGACTGTCAGGTTTCAGCACTGTATGATTGTTTACAAAGCTGTAAAGTAAGCCATTGGGGTGTTTGGGTTTTTCCTTCCCCTGCATCCTTGTCTAATTCATTGGAATAATTTTGGATATATATTACTTCTAGATATGAATTCTGCAATTGCTTCTGAAGAAGTGGAATGAATCCACGAAACGCGTCAAGCTCATTTATGCAGTTTTATATTTCATCATGTTTGTATACAATGTCCTTTGGATTTTAAAACTTGTGCAATATGTATGTTGTTTATATGTATTACATGTTCATCAGCTTGTCATACTGGCGATGCATCAGGTCCAAGGCAATTTCTTAAATAAACCTGTCATTTGATTATGTATACTATTGTTTATTCGCTTACACACATCTCATTCAAAGTCCCAAACAATGTTCTCTTTTTTTAAATGATTACCAGGGATGGAAGTGTAGTGCTCGCTTATGACCACACACTTCATTTAAAGTCCCATCCATTTTTCGTTTTTTAGGATTCAATTTAGGGATGGAGATGTGTGTTGTGAGTGGAAATTAATTGCCTTTACGTGTTTGCTATTGACCGTCAACCATTTATTCTTATGTTTGACAGCTGACCCTATTTGTTGTGGTCCGCATTTCTTTTATATCGATAGCAATTGTTTACGTTGGCATAAACTTTTCCACTCACTTTATTAGACCACCAATCCATGGTTTGTTATTTGCCGAGGACAGGCAATCTTATGGCTCTGGTTGGCTGGATTGTTCCAGGTCCGGGAGCTGCGATGCGCACTGGTGCCCCCCCTCCCCTCCCCGCTGATTGGCTGGGAGGGGTGGTGGGTGTCTCACTGTGCATCGGCGCCACGCCCCGCGCCGCTACGTGTGATGACACTCCTCGGTGTCTCATTGGCAGCGGCGAGTTGTCCAGCCTAGTGTGTGATGGGCGTTTCCACCGACGCTGACGGCCACGTGTCAGCTGTTTGGCGGGAAGGCCTCACACAAACACACCCAGCGTGACGCTGGGGGCGTCCTGTATGGCTGCCCGGGCGGGTATATCCTTCAACCCTGGGAGATGCTACCTTCTCTCCCTTTACACAGAACGTTCCTTGGAGGTCATGGCATCCACATATAGAACACTAGGTACACTTATCTTTCATTCCTTCCCCCTTTTCCCCCCAGGACTCTCTTTTCTGGAGGGTCTCTTTCTCTTCCACCTCTTTGGTGGTCCTTGAATTTTCGGACAGGATTGGTCTGTCGTGATTCCAGGACTGTTTATTTCATCACTTTCTCATCTCTGGTTTCCCGGTTGCTTTTTGTTCATCTGCCCAGGGTTTGCTGTTTGTTCCCTGTTCACCCTTCCATGGATACTCTATCCAATTCTCTCTGTTCTATTTATTCCATTTCTCTCTTAGCCCTGAATCTCTGGGCAGTATTGGTCTGTTGTGATTTCAGGATGCCTTTTCTTCATTCCTATGGGTTTCTGGTTCTTTATGGGTTTTTTTTCTTTTGGTCAGCTACAATCCATGTGCCTGGCCAGTCTGTTCTTCTGAGTTTTGTTTTGTTTTTTTCACCTCACACAGATGAGAGCTACTCACAGGTATCTTCCTGCAGCTCATGTTCTTTCGCTCCCCCGGGGTATGGTGTTCTCCGCCTTGGCTGCCTGCGTTGCGATGCCCCCTCAGCTCCCGGCGGGAATATGTCCCGGCCTCCATTGACTGTCAGGTTTCAGCACTGTATGACTGTTTACAAAGCTGTAAAGTAAGCCATTGGGGTGTTTGGGTTTTTCCTTCCCCTGCATCCTTGTCTAATTCATTGGAATAATTTTGGATATATATTACTTCTAGATATGAATTCTGCAATTGCTTCTGAAGAAGTGGAATGAATCCACGAAACGCGTCAAGCTCATTTATGCAGTTTTATATTTCATCATGTTTGTATACAATGTCCTTTGGATTTTAAAACTTGTGCAATATGTATGTTGTTTATATGTATTACATGTTCATCAGCTTGTCATACTGGCGATGCATCAGGTCCAAGGCAATTTCTTAAATAAACCTGTCATTTGATTATGTATACTATTGTTTATTCGCTTACACACATCTCATTCAAAGTCCCAAACAATGTTCTCTTTTTTTAAATGATTACCAGGGATGGAAGTGTAGTGCTCACTTATGACCACACACTTCATTTAAAGTCCCATCCATTTTTCGTTTTTTAGAAAGCAAATATATACCTTGATATGGGATTTTTAGGGCAATGTAGTAACGAAAGGTTTTTATATTTAGATAAAAAAATATATTTTATTGATACATAGAAAATAGAAATGATATAACATACAAAAGAGATATTTGAAATAATTATGCGATTAAAAAAGTCATTAGATAACATGAAAATAAACAGGGAGCTGTAGCTCCTACATAGTGATACATCCTGCTACCAGATACAATCACCACCTATATTGATGCAATGGTGTTGAGTAGCGAAATTCCAACGCGTTTCAACTTTATAACATCAAACAAAGTCTTTCTCAGGGAAGGATTGCATCACGTTCTAAAGTTTCAAAAATAGCAATGTTACAGACAATGTGTATACATATCACATGTATCTCATTAGTTGCATTTAAGCAACCACAACTTACATTTTACATGTAGCTGCAAGAAAAACGCATTCCCAGTGCTGACAGGGGTTTTCGTCACCAGTTGCTTATGCTGTTTAACATCCTCTACAGAACAGCCGGGTATATTTGAAAGACCAGTATTAACAACTTTGTATTTCCGCTTCCCAGTTCTGAGATTGTGGGTTTGGATGCACCATTGCTCCCCCTGTTCTTCTATCCCTACCTGGCACAGGGGGGCCACGGTTTTTACCGTGGCCCACACACAACAGGACACCGATCATCACTTGGTGCCAGGGGGTTTTCTCACTGTGTTGGTGGTTATTAGTCCTAATAGGTCTCTGTCCCTTAACCACTTTAAGACCAGCCTCGTTTTGGATTTTAGGTGTTTACATGTTTAAAACAGGTTTTTCTGCTAGAAAATTACTTAGAACCCCCAAACATTATATATGGTTTTTCTTCTAACACCCTAGAAAATACAATGGCGGTCATTGCAATACTTTTTTTTGCACCGTATTTGCGCAGCGGTCTTATAAGCGCACTTTTTTTGGAAAAAATTCACTTTTTTGAATAAAAAAATAAAACAACAGTAAAGTTATCCCATTTTTTTTTTATATTGTGAAATATAATGTTACGCCGAGTAAATTGATATCCAACATGTCATGCTTGAAAATTGCGCCCGCTCGTGGAATGGCGTCAAACTTTTACCCTCAAAAATCTCCATAGGCGACGTTTAAAAAATTCTACAGGTTGCATATTTTGCGCTACAGAGGAGGTCTAGGGCTAGAATTATTGCTCTCGCTCTACCGGTCGCGGCGATACCTCACATGTGTGGTTTGACCACCGTTTTCATATGCAGGCGCTACTCGCGTATGCGTTCGCTTCTGCACGCGAGCTCATCGGGACAGGGGGGTTTTAAAATTTTTTTTTTTATTTTTATTATTTATTTTACAATATTTTATTTATTTTTACACTTTAAAAAAAAAAAAAAAAATGTGTCACTTTTATTTCTATTACAAGGGATGTAAACATCCCTTGTAATAGAAAAAAGCATGGCAGGACCTCTTAAATATGAGATCTGGGGTCAAAAAGACCTCAGATCTCATATTTACACTAAAATGCAATAAAAAAAAAAAAAAAAAGTCATTTAGAAAAATGACATTTGAAAAAATATGCCTTTAAGAGGCGTGGACGGAAGTGACGTTTTGACATCGCTTCCGCCCAGCAGTGTCATGGAGACGAGTGAGCACCATCTTGGCCTCACTCGTCTCTATACACACCACGGCAGAGGACGCGATCGCCTCCGCCGCTACCGACGGCTCCGGTAAGCGGCGGAGGGCACCGGATCGCGGCGGGAGGGGGGGGGCCCTCTCCCGCCACCAATAAAAGTGATCTCGCGGCGAATCCGCCGCAGGGACCACTTTTATCTGAAAGCCGGCCGCCGCACGAAAACGGGGATACAGGGGTTATGGCAGCTAGCTGCTGCCATAACAACGATATCCCCGTTCAAACTTAGGACGTACATAGTCGTGCGGCGGTCGGGAAGTGGTTAAACCTCCACATTGGAGGTAAAGTGACACATACTGTATACCGCCTTAAAGGGTTCAGGCAATCTTTACATGGAACAAAAATCGCATATGTTGCTGTTTTCACCTTATTATAAATAAAATATAGCTACCCTCCTTGCTCTACAAACTTTCATAATGCATATGCATTGTCTAAATATTGAGCAGGAACTCAAACCAGTGACCTAACCTCCATTTATTGAGGTTTTTTCTAAACACAAATTTTCGTTTCTTTTGTTGTATTTATGTTGGCAATGGCCCGTTTGTGAGACAATTTCTGATCTTCTATTTATTCCATTCGAATAAATGCCATCTCTGCAGCGTCGCGGTCACTGGATCTCGGCGTTGTATGTACTGCCAACAACTATTGTAAACATACAGTGCTGCCTAGGTTACACAGCGCCTCCCCTTTCCATCTTGACAAGCGTCTGAGTCATGTGACTCCAACGCCTTACGCGTCACGGGCAGACAACTTAAGTGTGTTGTGTTGCCTGGGTGGCACGATGCCTCCCTCCCCTCTTTTCGGCTAACCGCGCCCACATCCCATAGAACATGGGAAGGGCAGGCGTGGCGCCTTGATTGGGGGATGGAACGGCATCCTTTATCCTAGTAATAAACAGTCACAGGACGTTCCCCCAAAGCCTTTCACACATGGACATTCTATGCAGGGGGCAGGACGCTGCTCTGTCAAAACCGCGCCCCCTATACAGCATTGCCAATGGGCAGGAGAGCATCACTATAGTGATGAGACGCCCAAGGCCCACGCCACGCCCACATCCCTTTATTAGGATGCCAGGGACGGCTGATGGCAGCAACGTAGTTCCCTGAAAAATGTATTTTCACTTGTTTTTATTCATTCAAATATTGCCTTTTTAGCAATTTTCTTTTCTCTTCATGGCTGCCAAATACTGGTCTTTCAAATATACCCGGCCGTTCTGTAGAGGATATTAAATAGCATAAGCAACTGGTGATGAAAACCCCTGTCAGCACTGGGAATGCGTTTTTCTTGCAGCTACATGTAAAATGTAAGTTGTTCTTGCTTAAATGTGACTAATGAGATACATGTGATATGTATACACATTGTCTGTAACATTGCTATTTTTGAAACTTTAGAACGTGATGCAATCCTTCCCTGAGGAAGACTTTGTTTGATGTTATAAAGTTGAAACGCGTTGGAATTTCGCTACTCGACACCATCGCATCAATCTAGGTGGTGATTGTATCTGGTAGCAGGATGTATCACTATGTAGGAGCTACAGCTCCCTGTTTATTTTCATGTTATCTAACAACTTTTTTAATCGCATAATTATTTCAAATATCTCTTTTGTATGTTATATCATTTCTATTTTCTATGTATCAATAAAATATATTTTTTTATCTAAATATAAAAACCTTTCGTTACTACATTGCCCTAAAAATCCCATATCGAGGTATATATTTGCTATCTAAATCTTCAGGGGATGATGGCAATGACACCAACCCTCTGAGTCACATATTTGGGGGAAAAAACACTTCCCCCTCTCCACCGGCTGATCTCTACCTTTGTATCCGTCAGAAGCGCTGGTTGTGGGGCAGAGCACTGTTGGTCTCTGCCCAGCATCAGGAAAAGAGACGGAGAGTCCGGGACATAGTCCTCGCAAGATACCTCCCCAGCGGCTGGTAACTACACAGGGAGGAAAGCAAGTACCTTTTCCTCCCCAATGTATTAGCACTACCAGCCTACATTCCCTACCAGCTAAATCGCTGGCATCGGGGCAGAGGGTTATTCACCTCTCCCCAATACCTGCAACCTAGCCTCGGATCACGGGAGTGCAGACAGCCGGTCCCCCTCTGCAGCGCCTGTTTTTATTCATGGGAGACCGTATGTGCGGTTTTGCTCCCCAGCACCAGAGTCATACTGTTCCTTTTTCTGTTTGCTTGGGATGGGAGTTTGCGACTAACACAGGTCCAGACCAGCTAAGGGTCAGGGACCTGGTTAGTCAGTTCTTAAAAGGGGAGAAATGTGACAGAATCCACTGTTACTGTGTGCTTTGGAGGGGGCTGTGGGCTGGCCTCCTACCCACAGACTGTGGCCCAGCAGAGAACGAGAGACTTGGGGACAAAATTGTGTTGAGATAATGTAATGATGTCTATATAAGTTGCATCCCTTCTCCCCCATCCTCCCCATCTTGTTATTGTGTTTAAACATGTTAGATCATGGCACGTAGACAAAAGGTGTGGAGAAACATCCCAGAAGGGGATTGTACAGGGAGGGGCTGCCTGCTTATCATATTTCCTTTGTGTGTTTCAACTGTAGTTTCTGTTTGAATGTACAAGTGTCAAGTATCCACTGGTTCTTCCTTTTTCTTCCTTGTCCCCTACCCCCTTTATGACATGGCTAAGGGGAGTGTCCCTAACTGTGTTTAAAGGTGTATATTTTGTACTTAATAAACAGTTTTATGCTCTGCATGTTTAACGCTCAACATCTGTGTGGTTTGCCCCATGATTGGGAGGTTAAGGGCTGGTTATGGCAAGACAAATACATTCTAAAAGTTGATCTCTGGCCCACTCCTTCAATATCTGAAAGCAATAATTATTATCCTCTGTCACCAGTAAAGAGAGATAGACAACTTCTTCCGGATGCATTTTAGCACAAACAGCAGAACCAAGATGGCTCCTCTGTGCAGCCACTTCTGGTCAGGGATGGCCTTGGTATTATGTCAGGGGTCAGTGTGACCAGAAACGTGTGGACTGCAATAGAGGTAACCAAACGTGTATGTAAAGTATAAATGACTTATTAAAAGGATAATTAATAAACAAAAGTAGACACACCTCTAATATGGCAAACAATAAAAGAAACTAGCAACCAACCATGGTGACACACAACAATAACTATCCAAACCAAACAAACATACAGGTGTAAGATACAATCATAATCATGAACAAGCCAGGGTCATTCACGGGAGATCAATCAGAACAGGGAGCAGGATAGGTCTCTGGCGTGGACGTGATGTGACGTGTGGCGTCCGCACGGGGGAGGAGCCCGACACCAGCGCTGGGGTGAGGGTTGGAGATGAGCTGCCCGTTTGTCCTGGAGATGCCAAGCAGGATGAGAGCCCATGGGATGCCCAGACAAGACCGCGTGAACAGCCGCTGGTCTGCATGACCCCCACTCCCCTGTAAAGGTTGCAGCAGCATTAGCCTTTTAGCCTTGAGAAAACCCCCCCTGAACGGTAGAGCGGCAAGAGCAGAGACGGGATAGCGGCGGCTCCGGGAGCAAAACCGAGAGAAGATCCAGAGGAAAAAGACCATGGCGAGGCTACCCGCCCCTTCTGGAGCTCGGAAGTAAGAGCCAACAGAGGACGGCGGGAATTGCAGAGTCCCGGTCGGAGGGCTCGCGGGCCGGATCTTGTCCCCCGCACTTCAAATATCGAGCGCCTGCTACCCTCTATGCGGCTGCCGAAAACAAGGTAATTGCAGCAGGGCACAATACGCCGGTGGAGCACAGAGAAGGAGGAAATAAAGGTATGAAAAGCTCTGTAGTGCTTTAATCATTACTAAATACCTACAAGTGAGAACTGTGTGATTTTGAGTCTGGACTTTTAAATGGAGCCTGTGTTGCAAGGAGGCTATAAGAGATCAGGACTGTTAGGTGTTTATATCTTCATGCCTTATCTCTGATGGAGTTAAACGTGATTAAGCCGAGGTCCTTCTCAAGTTGCGGTATGTGAGGTTACCTGTGAATTAGACAAGCATTGCGCTGTCTCTAAACTGAATCTCTATAATAATAGAAACAACAAAGTGTGGGTTGGAGTTCAATCTCCTTATAAAACCTGTGCGAACAGCGATAAAAATCCATAAGAGAACAGGACTGCTACGCTTTCGCCCTTCAGTGCTTTCTCTGTTTTCTTTTCTTTTTTTTGCTGTTTCTGACTGAGCCATATGTGACTGTGCTGCCGGCCCCTCTACTCCCTTCCCGCCTATTTGGTGTAGTACGTGGAATAGCAGGTGAAATTGGCAAGTAAAACCCAGGAATTGGGAAGAAGGGGTATTTCCCTGGAGTGCAATAGTTGGGCAGGCTCAGGGTTAAGGAAAAAGGCCTGGTATCCCGCGGGGACTTTTGCTTGAGTAATAAAGGCCCATTGGTCCGGCGTACGGGGTGAGAGGGAGAGTATAAACCAGTGGAGTGGTATGAAAATCCGGGAGGTGGAGACCTGGAATTTACAAGCACAATATACTTACCTATTACTAGGGGTAAAGAGTGAATAGGGGTGGAAGCATGAGAGGTTGCTTATCAAGAGCAACAGAACCCCAGAACCCAAGGGAGAGCTTGAACACCAGTTCTATACAAAAATATTTAAAAGAAGCAAGTTCAAAGAGCCCCGGAATGGAGGCGAAACAATCAGGAGTGAAGGATAAGAAGAAAGACCAGCAGAAACAAAAGGGGGGACAGGGGGACAGGACCAGAGAAGACCAAGAGCTGGAAGGAGCGTCCGCCTGTAGTAGTGTTGAAGAGCAAAGAATAATGGCGCTCGTACCAAGTAAAACTGAAATGATTGAAATGTTCGCTAAATTAGAAAGTGTGATAAAAGCTGAAATCTTAAACGTACGCTCGGACATGGGACATCTCTTGCGTAGAGTGGAGGAAGTAGAAGAGGCTTCAGGAAATCAAGCCAAAGAAATCTTTGACTTAAAAGAACAAGTCAGGAAAATGCAGAATGAAAATCGCATGTTGGCTTTTAGAATAGAAGAACAGGAGTCAACGCCAAAACCTGCGCATCAGATTCATCCCCGAGCAACAGAACGAGGATTTGGGGGAGAAGATGAGAAAAATATTCAACCCTATTTTGGGTAGGCGTGAAGAAGAGGCCCTAAGGATCGACAGGGTTCACAGAGTGAGGAAGCCCCCAAATATAAAACAAGACACCCCCAGAGACGTAATCGTAAAGTTCCACTCGTATGAGGATAAAGAAAAAATATGGAAGAACCTAAAGGGGGCCCCTCCAATAAGTTTTGAAAGTAAAAACTTACAGATTTTTACAGATCTCTCAGCAGGAACTTTAGCGCAGAGAAGGCAGATGAGGCCAGTTCTAGATCAACTCAGGAGGGCCAACCTGAAGTACAGCTGGGGGTTTCCAACATCCCTGATAGTCATGAAAGACGGTAGATCACATAGAATGAGATTTCAGGAAGAGATGCAGGACTTTTGTGACAGTCTGGGTATACCCATCCCTGATATGTCATAAAGGGAGAGATGGAGCACAAGGTGTAAACAGCAGGGGTGGGAGTTTCGTGGGTAGGGGGGTTGGGGTTTTTTTTTTTTTCTTTCCCCCCCGACAGCTGATAATCTCTTCGGGAAGTACATGAGATGTGACTCTGGACTTAAGTTACAATAATGCAGGGATTGGGGATTAGGGGGGGAGAGATCCACCTGATAATATGATGCCGTTGCAGGATGGGGGGGTCTGCTGAGGGGGTTGTTTTGCTCGGTCAGGGAGTTGGTTCTCTGCCCCTCCGACCCCCCCTCTATTTAGGGAGGGGGGCACCGGATGCTGGCGTTGGAGCTCCACCCTGAGGAAGGAGGTGCACAGTATGGGATTGGGTAACTCCCCTACGTGCGGGCTTGGGGCTGGTTTTCAGCCGAGGGGAGGGTGGAGGGTCGGGATAGGGGTGGGAGGGGGGGAGGGGTGTTGGGATGGGGGGGTGTTCCTGCAGGTTGGGCCCCAGGGGAGCAGTTGGTTGGGGAGATGGGTTTGATTGATTGATATGCCAGAGCTCAAATTTTTATCATATAATTTGAAAGGGTTAAACTCGCCTATAAAAAGACCTAAAATATTGAGGGAACTACAACACTTAGGTGCCGACATAGTATTCCTTCAGGAGACCCATTTGGCCCTGGATTCCAGAATTAGGCTATTCTCTCCAGGGTTGCCCCAGTGGTTCTCTGGGGATACGCCTATTAAAAGATCGAAGGGAGTTGCTATAGGGTTCTCGAAGGCCTCAAATTTCTCACTGGTAGATTGAATGATGGACCCTGAGGGTCGCTACATTTTTTTGAAGGGTAAAATGGGGAATAGGATGTTTACTCTGGTGAATGTTTATTGCCCCAATAAAGATACGACGGTATTTCTGGGACAGGTGTTGATGAAGCTGACGGAGTTCAGGGAGGGGGAGGTAGTGCTGGCGGGGGACCTCAACTTTTGCCTTGACCCTGACCTAGATAGTACGTCCCGTGCCCAGGGGATAAGGAAGGCCTCAATCAGCGCAATCGGGCGGAGGCTGTTTCGCTGACAGCTGATGGATGCATGGAGACTGCAGCATGCTAAAGAAAGAGACTTTACCTTCTTCACCCCTGTGCATGGGACTTACTCCAGATTAGATTATATATTTGTGGACCATAGCCTTCTGGAGTGGGTGGAGGAAACCAGAATAGAAATCCTATCCCTCTCAGATCATTCACCGGTCACGATGAAGGTGAGGATCCCAGAATGGCAACGACAACCCTTCTCGTGGAAGTTGAATGAATATATGCTGAAGCATCCAAAAGTAGTAGAAAGGGTTCAGGAGGAAGTGGATTTTTTCTTTAAATCGAAAGACATTGGAGAGGTTTCCCCCTCTATCCTATGGGAAATGCATAAAGCCTATATTAGAGGGATCCTCATTTCCATGGGAGCAGGGTTAAAAAAAAGAGAAAAGAAGAAAGGGAAAGGCTGATAGAGGAAATTTTCTCTCTGGAACAGGTCCGTAAAAAGTCCAAGGGGCAGAACCAGGACTGCTATTGCCAATTAGCCGCCAAAAGGGAGGAGTTGAGGGACTCGATGGAACATGATGCCAAAAGAGCTCTCAATAAGATAACAAAGGATAACTATCTCTGGGCGAATAAGTCGAGTAAGCACTTGGCCAGATTAATAAGGAACTTTATTGAAAAAATACAAAATAAAAGAGGTGAGTCAATAGTGACCAGTAGAGGCATGGCAGAAGAGTTTAAAAAGTTTTACACGGCCTTATATTCTATTGGGCAACTTTATGCGAAAGTGTTGGCTAGCAGATTGAAGGAAAAAATTACCACCCTGGTGCATTCAGACCAGGCAGGGTTTGTACCCAGGAGACAGAGCAGGGATAATGGGGTGCGAGCAGTGCTTCTGTTAGAAACCAGTAAACGGGGTGGGCCCCCAGTTCTATTCCTGTCAGTGGACGCCAAAAAAGCGTTTGACAGGGTAGACTGGGGGTTCATGATGAAAACTCTTGAAGCCATGGGGATTGGTCCAAGGTTTATCTCGTGGGTCAAAATACTCTATAACAACCCTACGGCCTCCGTTAAGGTAAATGGGACTCTCTCAAAACCCTTCAACATGTTAAACGGTACTAGACAGGGCTGCCCTCTCTCCCCTCTTCTGTTCGTTTTGTCCCTTGAGCCTCTACTGGCCACTATTCGTAACAATCCAGACTGTAGTGGGGTGAAGACAGGAGCAGAGGAACATAAACTCGCGGCATTCGCCGATGATGTCCTGTTCTTTATTACGAATCCCAGAATTACTCTCCCAAACGTGCTTTGGATCCTTAGAAGATACAGGGACATTTCTAATTTTAAAATAAATTTGAGGAAGTCAGAGATCTTAAATATCAGTATGGGAAAACAAGAGGAGGCCCACCTAGCCGAAGTGTTCCCCTTTCCTTGGAAAAAGGAAATCAAGTATCTGGGGATAAAATTAGCTAACACTTTTAAAAAATTTTATTTAAAAAACTACATTCCGTTGCTGGATGAGATTAGGCAACAAGCCAGAAGAATATTATCAAGGCCTCTCTCTTGGCTTGGGTGCGTAAACGCGGTTAAAATGATACTGACACCTAAAATACTGTATAAATTTCAGATGTTGCCTATCCCTCTGCCTAAGTACTATTTTAGAGCTCTACGGAGCTTGATAGTGAAATTTATCTGGGGTGGCAAAAAAACACGTATCTCCTATGCAATTTTAAGCAGGGGGAAAAAAAAAGGTGGACTTGCTCTGCCTGATTTCAATAGGTATTATATATCAGTAGTTCTATCACGAGTCATTGATTGGTTCAAAAAGGGATCGGAGAAGAGATGGGTCAATATAGAACACTATTTGAGTAACACTAATTTAGGGCACATTTTGTGGAATCCCCCAAAATATAGAGCACTTAGTATCAACGCGGCTGTATTGGCATATAACACTTTCAAATATTGGGACCTGATACACACCCAGAATAAATGGACACACAACTCACCACTGATTTACATGAAAAATAATTTATTTTTTGAACCTGGGATGAGGGAGGTGGGAGGGAATTGGTTAAAGGACGGCTGTATTCAATTAAAAAATTTCTTAAGCAAGGGGACAATACGCACGTTTGCTGAGTTAAGGAATGAACCGGGGTTATGGGTGATGGATGGAGGTACCTCCAGCTTTCGCACTTTATAGACAAGTTACCAAAACCACTTAGAAGTGAGGAGGAGTACAGACCGCTCGAGCAGCTCTGTGTGAGGGAGCAAACAGGCGGTGCTATTGCTCAAATTTATAGGATTTTGGGAGCAGAGATGGAACTGGAGGTGCCCCCTTACATCAAAAAGTGGGAGGGGGAACTAGGGTCACAATGTAGTAAAGCTATGATAGAAAAGATTTTGAAGTTGGTACACTATTCAGCACTAGACACTAGGAGAACGGAAATTCATTATAAATGCCTTGCAAGATGGTATGCCACCCCAGACAGGTTAAGCAAAATTGATAGTACGAAATCTAATACTTGTTGGAGGGGGTGCGGATGTTTAGGAACAATGGCTCACATGTGGTGGGAGTGTTCCATCATTAAGATTTATTGGAAAAAAATTATAACATTGATCAAGGAGATCACTGAGGAAGTAATAGCAGAGGATCCATGGGTATGTCTCTTTCATGGGACTGCGATGTCGGTAAAGAGATACCAGTCCTCTATGGTCCCTATAATTCTTGATGCAGCTAAGAGGCAGATCGCCATGAAATGGCTTGATTCGTCAAGCCCAAATACACGAGACTGGCTCTTTTGCATAAACAAAATATATAATGTCGAGTGTTTGGATGATGGGGGATTGGTACCGGACGAGGGGGAGGAACCGACGGGGAAATGGGCAGGCTGGCAAAAATTCAAAAGGAGCTGGAGTTACCTAGAGGAGATTAAAAATATGGTATAAACGGTGGGAGATCAATTTGAGACTGGCTAGACTAATTTTTAGGGTAGTTCCCTGGGTAGTCCTCTGCAGGATCAGGGGGGTGGGGGGGGGTTGGGTTGAGGGGATTTGGTGACAATGATATCAATATGTGATTTTTGGTATGTAACTTGTAATGTTACCGGTTGGGTGTGGTTTTGTATTGATAAAACAATAAATAAAGAATTTAAAAAAAAGAACAGGGAGCAGGACGGGATAGGGAGAGGACAACAGGAGACAGAGGGATAAATCTGCAAGACAGGAGTCCAGAGATGGATACAGAGTTCAGGAACACAGGATACAAGGTACAGGATACAGGTTACAGGATACAGGCATTCGGGTTTCAGGGTAGCAAACGCAGGTCAGGGCACAAGAAAACAATACCAAGGCAATGTGTGTAAGCATCTGCCGGATATATATACACCTCCTGCAATCAGTCTTAGGTGATGTCTGATTGCAGGAGATGATGTTGGCTCCAGACTGCCAGGAGACACCCGCTGGTGGACACCGAAACTGCGGCCCATAGGTCTGGGATAGACAGCGCCACCAGCAGGTGAAACCTTTCCTAACAGTGTCAAAAAGTAATAAAAAGAGAGTTTTTACAATTCCTTTATTAAAAAAAAATAAAAAAACAGTGTCCCCCAATGTAAATCCATTGTCAATCACGATGCCCGCCACACCCAAAAAATAAAAATGCTCCGTGCTCATTGATGGCTAACTGCCGAATGCCTCCTCTGCCATCTGACAGTTCTTATATAGATAAGGGCAGGGCCAGTTGGTAATGTCACCTGGTGGCACCACCCCCTTGTGACATCGCTCACCCAGCATGCACCAGTCCATGACTTATTTTTTAATAAAGGAATTGTCAAAAACTGTCTCTATGTTTTTATTAATTTTTGACACTTTTTTGGTGAATAGGTAGGCCCTACTCATTCACATGGGGGGGCCGAATCTGTGGCCTGTTATGGTTCAGAAAGGGGGGTGCTCATTCACCCCATTTCCTGATCTTTTGGGGGACCCCACGATATTTAAAAAAAAATTGGCATGGGGTTCCACTTAAAATCTTTCTAAGGACCCCAAGGGTCAGATACGGACTGGGGGGAGCCGCATAATGTTTTTTCTTTATTTTTTTAAATAACCGGGTATCGGCAATTGTAACCGTAAGTCAATTTAAATGTGATTTGACTCAGTTTTTTTCTTTTGAAATTTCATTTTTGCTGCAGCATGTTCTATACATGCTACAGATGCGCCACTTTACAGGCTAACCAAGGGGACCACCCAGGCACTATATTTAAAGGACATTTTCATTTTTATTGTTGCACTTTAAGCATCATTAATATCACTGCTCCTATAAAAACGATTGTTTTTTAAAAAAATTGCATTGATACATGTCCCCCAGGGCAGTACCTGGACCCCCATACACTTTTTATGACTTATTACTTGCATATAGGTCTTCAAAATAGGAACTTTTGATTTTTCAAGTTAGGCTCCCATAGACTTCAATGGGGTTTGCCGTTCGAGTCAGAACTTTTTTTCTGTTCGGGGGTTTTGGTGTGAATAAAATGTGGGGTGGTTGGTCTATCTCTAATCATAACCCTTAAATAATAATAATAATAATAAATAAATACATTTTTATGGCAGGTATATAGATGATATTGATGATATTCTGATCATGTGGAGTGGAGGGTTGTTCAAACTTGCTTTGTTTGTAGAACATTGTAACAACAACTCCCTTGGTTTGAGCCTTACCTATGTTACTGATAAGCTGGTATTTCTTAACCTAGAGCTGTTTCACAAGGGGGGTCAGATACTCACGAGAAACCACTTCAAGCCAACCAATGGCAATTCATATTTACATTTACCATAACTGTCACCTTCCCCCGTGGAAGAGTAATAAATCAGTGGGCCATTTTGATAGGTTGTGGAGAAACTGCTCTGAAGGTAGAGGACTATACAACATAGAGTCAAGTTCTTATAGATACATTTATGGAAAATAAATACCAAGTTGATTTGGTCATGGAGGTCATAAGAAATTCCTATCGGATGACAAACCCACTAGGAAGAAAGTACTTACCTCGGACAAAGAGGGTTTAACGGAACATCCATAAGGTCATAAAAAGACAAAAAAAGACTACTTTCGGTTCCGGCACCACATGTAGTAGAGTGTGGAATGACTTCTCCGGGTACAGCGGCATACAAAACCAGCCTCCCAGCACCCGTGGACAGTGAGCAACCTCCACCTCCCCTTCACTTGCTCAGGAAACGGCGAGGATGGACAGATTTGTAGTCCAAAGCTCCCCCAGAGCGCCCTCAGCCACTCGCTCTGAGGTCCCCCTGCCGTGCCCACACACCAATATTGTGGAGCTGTATAAATATAGAAGGCCTTCGCGCTACTTAGATGTGTTCAAAGTAATCTCTTATAAAGCTATAAAAATTAATAAATAAAAATTAATAAATAAACAATTAAATAACCAAAGTGCGTCCCGTGCAGTAAAGTGCAATTAAATAAAATGAAGAAAACTGTCAGCAGCAGAATCTTCCAGTGTTCACAATCCCCTCATAAATACATATAATCATATAGTGATTCCGCGCTACAGCAATAATGTGCAAAAGGTACTCAATAAATAACATAAATAAACACTATGCAAATCTTGTATAATAAATTGGAATGCTAAAAGTGCAAAAATAATTAGTCCATACGTTGGTAAATCAATCTAGGGGCATTAAATTCAGTATGACGATGATCTCTTAATTACACATTCTTCCAATGAATGTCCAAAAAAAGAGTTAAGCAAAAATGTGTTTGAATAAATTGCACAGTAGGCAGGGAAGAAGTTTATAATCCCATAAATGAGCTCACAGAACCCTCACCTTCATATCTTGACATGTCAGCATAAGATAATAAACAGGGATCTATTCTGTTATTCCAACTTCCACCACCAGGGGGTCCTCTGTTCCATTAAGTATAAAACCTTGGTATCTTGAAGTGTCAGCATAAACCATATACAGGAATCTATTCCGCTGTTTTAACATTCACCACCAGGGGGTCCTGCGTTCCACTAAGTATATAACCTGAATGGGTACTCCACATCCACGTCCTCATGTAATCTCGTACCAACAGCCGGGGGGGAGAAATGGGTAAGGATGGGAGAGATAAAACTCCAATGGTGTAGTATGTTAGTGATAAATAAATTTTATTTAAAAGGTAAAGCTGGACTCTTACATTAAAAATTCAAAAAACAGGCATAAACAGCTAATATGGCGTCTGGACGCTGTTCTCACATTACTTCCGGTATACTTCAACCTCTGGCCACTCCCTACGCGTTACGTCATCACGTGACTTCATCAGGGGATCCGGATTGACTGTGGCAACTATGTTTATATCTAGTAAAGCCGGAAATGGAATAGTGGCCATTTTGTTGTGGTCCGCTATATTTAACAACCGCGGCCATTTTCTTGTAGTCAATATTGTATCTCCACAGTGGCCATTCTGTGAAAAAGAACACCTCTGCTGACACTTCCAGAGCAGGGTTCCTACATATTAGCTGAAGCTAAGGATCAGCACCGAGTGTCATCAGTTTAAAACCCGTGGCTACTTCTCGAGCAAAGCCACCACTTCCGCTTATGTAAAATCAAGTATGACGGGCCAAGAGTGTATTTCTATAGAGCATTAAAACAAACCCAGATAAAAATTCCGCTAAACAGTCCTATGCATATTAAAATGTAAAGGGGAAATGAAAAAAGTAAAAAAGGGGGGGAAACAAGGGAATAGCAGAAAAATAAAAAATGAAGTAAATAAATCAAATTAAATTGCAAAAAATAATAATAAAATAAAAATAAAAATAAATAAAAATAAAAATAAAAGTGAATATAAAAATATAATATAATAAAATAAAAAATGAAAAAAAATAAAAAAAACATATAAAAAAATACAAAAAATAAGAAAAACAAATAATAATAAGCTGTATGTAAATTCATATAGTTCCAGCTATAATTTATTATGCACTGTATAAGTAAATACGGTGTATAAAAAAGAAGTAATATTAAAAAACTGCAAAAAACTTCAAAAGGGGGAACGAAGATAAAAATCTAACCATATATATATCCCAATAATGTAGATGAATTCAAAGAAGGAGGTAAAATATTTGTTGTATTCTGGAAATAAAGCGAGTACCGCATTCCAAAATAATCATTATAAACAGTCATAAAAAATGTATAATATAATAATAGGTTAAAAATTACTCAGAAAGCAGTTGAGATCAAATTCAACATTTAGGCCTCCAGGTGTTAAACTTTTCATAGTATATATCCACCTTGACTCTTTCTGGCTAATAGTCCTAATCTTATGGCTACCTCTCCTTGATGCGTTATATTTTTCTATGCCCCAGAATTGTAGCTGGGATGGATCTTTATTATGTACTGCGGCAAAGTGTTTGAAACATTATGTTTGGGAAACCCATTTATAATGTTCTGCACGTGTTCTTTCACTCTAACTTTGAGTGCCTTTTTTGTTCTGCCTATATACTGTAAATTACAGCTACATTGGAGGCAGTACACTACCCCTTCAGTATGGCAACCTATGAAGTCCCTGATCTCATAGGTGCGGCCTGTAGTAGTGGCTGTCAATTCTGTCCTCTTTCTTTGAAATTTTTTAGTGAGACGACATGTGTAACAGTTCCTACATGGGAAGAACCCTTTCCAGAAAAAAACGTAAAGTTATTCTTCGGGGGAGGTTCAACTACAGACTTATGCCCCGTACACACGGTCGGACTTTGTTCGGACATTCCGACAACAAAATCCATGGATTTTTTCCGACGGATGTTGGCTCAAAATTGTCTTGCATACACACGGTCACACAAAGTTGTCGGAAAATCCGATCGTTTTAAACGCGGTGATGTAAAACATGTACGTCGGGACTATAAACGGGGCAGTGGCCAATAGCTTTCATCTCTTTATTTATTCTGAGCATGCGTGGCACTTTGTCCGTCGGATTTGTGTGCACACGATCGGAATTTCCGACAACGGATTTTATTGTCGGAAAATTTTATCTCCTGCTCTCCAACTTTGTGTGTCGGAAAATCCGATGGAAAATGTCCGATGGAGCCCACACACGGTCGGAATTTCCGACAACACGCTCCGATCGGACATTTTCCATCGGAAAATCCGACCGTGTGTACGGGGCATTAATCATGTCTTTTAGGGTAGGAGCTCTTTTATATATGATGTTGGGTGTGTCTGGCAGAATGTCTTTTAAATCTTTATTGTTTTTCAATATATGCCAATGTCGTTTAATGAGCTTGGCTACCTCCTTATGTTGTACATTATAATCTAGTATCAGACACGGTGCTTTATCCTGATATGTCCTTTTCTTCGGATTGTTTTGCAACATCACAGTCCTATCCATTTCATTGACATGTTGTATTTGCTTGTTCATCCATATATCATCGTAACCCTTCTCTTTAAATCTCGTACCAATTAAATCAGCTTGTATCTTATAATCTTCTTCGTATGTGCAGTTACGCTTGATTCTAACCAGCTGTCCTTTGGGAATGTTGTATAACCAAGGTCTGTAGTGACGACTGTTAATGGACATATAGCTATTGGTATCCACACTTTTAATATTGAGATCTAAAAAATCAACTGATTTCTCAACTATTTTCCATACCAGATTAATCTTCTTGTCATTATTGTTAAGCCTCTCTAGAAATTTTTCCAACAAATTCTTATTTCCATTCCACACTATAATAATGTCATCTATATATCTTCCATATAGAGTCAATTCGGCTGGCATATTGCTGTATACAGCTTCTTCTTCCCAATATGCCATAAAAGCATTCACTATACTAGGTGCAAACTTCGCCCCCATGGCTATGCCAGTTATTTGTCTAAAATAGAACTGGACATGCCAAACATAATTATGCTTAAACAAAAATTGAGGCATTTTATTAGAAATTTCCTTTGTTTACATATTAATGTACTGTACGTTCTGAGGAGCCATTTCGCCACTGTACATGCTTCATGATGTTGTACAATGGTGTATAGTGAAGACACGTCTGCAGTGGCCAGGAGAGTCCTGCCTTCTAGTACTGATAATGTATCTAGTAGTTGAAGAGTGTGCTTGGTGTCTTTTATATATGCCTTCATATTCTGGACTGCCAGGATAAAGTGTTCAATATATTCACCCATTCGGGAAGTTAGTGAATCTATACCATTCACAATCAGCCTGCCTGGTGGCTCTTCTTGATTTTTGTGAATCTTTGGGATGGTGTATATTATTGGTATTCTACATGATTCTGGTATCAAATATTTGGATTCCTTTTTGTTTATTATCTCCTTGTTAACACCTAAATTAACTACTGATTGCAATTGTTTTTTTAAATCTCCCGTAGGGTTACCCGACAATTTGATGTTGGTCTCCTCATCCTGTAGTTGTTGATCCAATTCCCGTAAATACTGTTCCTTCGATTGTATAACCACAGCTCCTCCCTTGTCAGCTGGGCGTATCACAATATCTTGTCTTTCATTTAGTTTTCTAATCCCTTCCTTTATGGGTATTGGATTGGAGACTCTCTTCAGTTTCAACATTTCCAGGTCCTGTAAGACAAGTTTTTTGAAAACCTCAATATGTTGGTTGTTTGGTACTTGTGAATTGAAAATGGAATTATTACGCAATGTACTATGTAGAGGTAGTTCTCGATTCTGTTCTTCTTCATTCACAAGTTTAAGAGGATTGCCAAATCAAATATTTTTTAATATTAATCTTTCTAATATATTTCTGAATTCCTATGTAAGTATTAAATTTATTTAGATTTCTTACTGGAGCATGCTTAAGTCCTTTATCCAATACCGCTAGTTCGTTTGCAGTGATCGTCTTTCTGCTTAGGTTTATCACTCCTTCTCCTACTATTCTCTTTTGCATTTGGATTCTCTTCCCCGCTCTGCATCCTCTCTTCTTTCTGGGCTGTGTCTTGCCCTGTCCTCTTCTTGTCTCCTCTTGGGAGAGCGATGGAATTCTTGAGGATGTCTTCTGGGGGAGTGGTCTCTCCTCTCCCTGTCTAAAAAAGGTCTCTGAGTGTCTCTTTCTCGTTGGTTCTGATAGTAGTTTTGCTCTTCGTGGTAACCATCATGATAATTTCGGATAGGTTCAAATCAATTGTAGGTGGGTATAGGACTCCTATCGTATCTTACTGAGTGGTCATAATGCTGAGGATAACTCCTATTATCTCTCTGATTGTGGTGCCAGTTATTATATGGTTTTTTAGAAGGTTTTTAAAAACTTTTTTCCATCCCCTCTTGGGGGTTTGTTGCGTATAATGCCCTGTGTTCCGTTGGTCATAATATGGCCTTGGTGCCATATAATGGGCTCCATCTCGTGGATCATATTGGGATGTTGGAATGTTAGCCTGACCCAGATGTTGTTGATCATATGAGGGTCTTGGTGTTTGATATTGTTCATTGTTTCTTTCCCACCTTAATCCATCTGGGGGATGTGACATCGTGGGATCTTCAATTCTCACCTCTCTTTCTGGTGTGGAGAGTGTTGAGGTAGGTTGGGTTGGTTCCATTTTGGTCTGCCATTTAAATACTCGGCCCGCTTTATAGTCGGTAGTGTCCCGTAGGTATTTCTTCATCTTCCTTTGTTGGACTTCTAGATCCTTAGCAATTAAATCTTTATTCAATTGTAAAGCCAGTTTCTTGAAGTCAGCGGATTCTCTGTGTGGTTCTAACTTATTTTTTAATTCTTCAATCTGAGTTTCTACTAATTGAGTTTTCCTTTGTTTTCTCTTCAGTACTAGGCTTACACAGTCCAAACTTCTACTATTAAAAAATTCAAACCACTCATCCATGGCTTCTTTATCAACCAGACCATCATTCGGTGGTAGCTCCCATCTCAAACGTCTAGGGACCATGTTTTCCCTTAAGTGTCTTTCAAATGTGTTAGTGTCCCACCACAAATTAACCTTCTTTTCCATAAGATGCCCCAATTTTTTAATCATACTTTCTAAATTAGTGTTCCGTGTTTTATTATGTGAATTAGATATTTAATCTAAATTAATATTCCTATTTTCCATATATGTGAACAGATCCATAGTGACAGCAAAGGTGTGTTTGTGTATGTAAAACCCGTATAAATATAGAAGGCCTTCGCGCTACTTAGATGTGTTCAAAGTAATCTCTTATAAAGCTATGAAAATTAATAAATAAAAATTAATAAACAATTAAATAACCAAAGTGCGTCCCGTGCAGTAAAGTGCAATTAAATAAAATGAAGAAAACTGTCTGCAGCAGAATATTCCAATGTTCACAATCCACTCATAAATACATATAATCATATAGTGATTCGGGCTACAGCAATAATGTGCAAAAGGTACTCAATAAATAAAATTAATAAACACTATGTAAATCTTGTATAATAATTTGGAATACTAAAAGTGCAAAAATAATTAGTCCATACGTTGGTAAATCAATCTAGGGGCATTAAATTCAGTATGATGATGATCTCTTAATTACACATTCTTCCAATGAATGTCCAAAAAAAGAGTTAAGCAAAAATGTGTTTGAATAAATTGCACAGTAGGCAGGGAAGAAGTTTATAATCCCATAAATGAGCTCACAGAACCCTCACCTTCATATCTTGACATGTCAGCATAAGATAATAAACAGGGATCTATTCTGTTATTCCAACTTCCAATATCAGGGGGTCCTCCGTTCCATTAAGTATAAATCTTGATATCTTGAAGTGTCAGCATAAACCATATACAGGAATCTATTCCGCTGTTTTAACATCCACCACCAGGGGGTCCTGCGTTCCACTAAGTATATAACCTGAATGGGTACTCCACATCCACGTCCTCATGTAATCTCGTACCAACAGCTGGGGGGGAATGGGTAAGGATGGGAGAGATAAAACTCCAATGGTGTAGTATGTTAGCGATAAATAAATTTTATTTAAAGGGTAAAGCTGGACTCTTTCATTAAAAATTAAAAAAACAGGCATAAACAGCTACGGACGCCGTTCTCACATTACTTCCGGTATACTTCAGCCTCCGGCCACTCCCCACGCATTACGTCATCATGTGACTTCATCAGGGGATCTGGATTGGCTGTGGCAACTATGTTTATAACTAGTAAAACCGGAAATGGAATAGCGGCCATTTTGTTGCGGTCCACTATATTTAACAACCGCGGACATTTTCTTGCAATCAATATTGCATCTCCACAGAGGCCATTCTGTGAAAAAGAACATCTCTGCTGACACTTCCAGAGCAGGGTTCCTACATATTAGCTGAAGCTAAGGATCAGCATGGTGGAGCTGTAATCCCAGCAATGACGAACACTGCTCTTTCTACGGTCGCGGTGCCTTCCCCAGCTGAGGAGCAATATGCAGGACTGGCATAAGCAGTCACAGCTCTCCTCCATTACAGCTGTGGTTGACAGAGCTATAGCTGCAGGGATAACTCAGCTCAGGAAGGAGATGGGAGAACACGTTAAATGGCTCTTTGAGCTGGAGCACCACATGTCAGACATAGAGGATGAACTACAAAACACCTTCACATCTGAACAACAGTCAAAGAAAGCCCAACAATTCATCCTAGATAAACTAGATGATTTAGAAAATCGCTCACAACACAATAACCTCAAAGTTATTGGTCTCCCGGAGACCATAAATACAGAAGCTCTCCAGGACATTTGCGCCACATGCATTCCAAGTGTTCT
Organism: Aquarana catesbeiana; assembly: GCF_042186555.1. Taxonomy (NCBI): domain Eukaryota; kingdom Metazoa; phylum Chordata; class Amphibia; order Anura; family Ranidae; genus Aquarana; species Aquarana catesbeiana. The sequence continues at coordinate 277,206,619 of NC_133328.1, read as the reverse complement.
GGGTGTGGTGATCTGGTGATTTCTTATTAGACGAATTGCGTCGGGATGGGCTCTGCTGATGCCACTGCATCACAATCCTTATTTTATACAAAACACTTTTTTTACTTCACAAATGTGAGTGTTCCCTTTTACCTAATAAATACCTTTTTACTGGAATGGAATTACACTATGTGGCCTCTCTCTTTTTCCCCCTATAAACTATACCATACGGGAGAGATCACTCATCTGACCCCAGGTTATTAATCCCCTTCTGAGGTTATTCATTAGATGTATTGCTGTGAAGGACCACAGGAGTCTATATCCCTAACCGGAGGTCGAGCATGTTGATGCTGGTTCCCCTTGGTTTATTACACCACAAGCCTGATTGACTCATTAAGCGTATGCCTGTTTCGGTTCAATCCCTCTGGTAAGCCTTATACCTATTGGTGGTGGATTGTCTATTGGCAAATCTTGTCTACACATATTTTTATTCTAAGTCACCATGTCATTCTGTTCATTCATCTAAAATCTTTCACATAAATGTTTTTTTTTTATATATTAGTGATATGTCAATTTAATACTTACACTGAATGCTATGTCTTCTCATGGTTTTTCCACAACTTATATGAGTACTGCTTTTTGATATAGTGTACCTTCACTTGTGATTATATTTAATATTTATTTTCTTTTGTTCATGGTGTTCCCCTGTATTGTACACCTTGTCTAAATACTCTGCCTTGGTTCACCTCTTCCCGCCGACCGTACGCAGATATGCGTACTCGGCTTTCCGGGGTTATACCGGGATGATGCCCACAGCTGCAGGCATCATCCCGGTACCGTTGTTTACAGCGGGCGATCGGCTACCCGTGTATAACAACCGATGCGGCTAAAAGCCGCTCGGCTGTTATACCGGAGGAGCGGGAGGGGACATCCCCCCCTCCCGCCGCCTCCCGCCGCTGTTACCGGGCCTCCCGTGCGATCAGGAGGCCCGGTGTCCATTTGGCTGCCTTCGGTGGCTGGGGGCGGGCTGGAACGAAGCTGCGAGCGGCTTCGTTCCAGCCTTCTTGTTGTAAACGCGGAAGCGACGTCACTTCCCGTTTACTCGGCTGCCAATGGCGCCGAATTTAAAAAAGTACACAGTATTCAGAATCGCCGTTTTCGGCGATCTGAATACTTTGAAGTGTAAAGGAGGGATGGGGGGTCTTTTAGACCCCCCATCCCTCCATAAAGAGTACCTGTCACCACATATTACTGTCACAAGGGATGTTTACATTGCTTGTGACAGCAATAAAAGTAAAAAAAAAAAAAAAAAATTTTAAACACAATTTATAAAGTACAAAAATAAATAAATTAAATTAAAAAAAAAAAATTTTAAAAGTGCCCCTGTCCCCGCAAGCTCGCGCAGTGAAGAAAACGCATACGGAAGTCGCGCCCGCATATGTAAACGGTGTTCAAACCACACATGTGAGGTATCGCCGCGATCGTCAGAGCGAGAGCAATAATTCTAGCCCTAGACCTCCTCTGTAGCTCAAACCTGGTAACCGTAAAAATTTTTTAAAGCGTCGCCTATGGAAATTCAAAGGTACCGTAGTTTGTCGCCATTCCACGAGTGCGTGCAATTATAAAGGGTGACATGTTTGGCATCTATTTACTCGGCGTAACATCATCTTTCACATTATACAAAAAAATTGGGGTAACTTTACTGTTTGGATTTTTTAAAATTCATGAAAGTGTCACTTTTCCAAAAATTTGCGTTTAAAACACTGCTGCACAAATACCATGTGATAAAAAATATTGCAACAATCGCCATTTTATTCTCTAGATTCTCTGCTAAAAAAATATATATAATGTTTGGGGGTTCTAAGTAATTTTCTAGCAAAAAATACGGATTTTAACTTGTAAACACCAAATTTCAAAAATAGGCTTAGTCATGAAAGGGTTAAGACAGCATAATATTGCCATATTGATCTGTTCTAAAAACTCTTTCAAAGAATCCTCACTGCCCTCCCAAATAAGAAAAATGTAATCAATATATCTTCTGTATGAATTTAATCCTAAGATGTTTTTACCAAATATTTCCTCTGATTCCCATTTACTCATAAAAATATTCCCCACCGTGGGAGCATATTTTGCTCCCCTTATTTGTTTGTAATACTGTTTGTCATGCCAAAAATAGTTGTTTTCCATCGCTAATTGTAGCATGTCTAGCATAAAATCTATTTACGTCCTGTGCAATGTTGTTTCAGTTTCTAACGCCCATTTAATCACAGAAGTTGCATTTTTTTTGTCTAATGTTAGTGTATGTTAGTGTATAGTGAGTCAACATCTGTACTTACTAGAAATGTTAATTCATTAATCGGAATATTCTTGATGAAATTAATAAGATCCCTACTATCTTTCATTTAAGATGGAAACTTCTGGGCAATAGGCTGTAGGAAATAGTCTAAATACTCTCCAACTCTGTAGAACAAAGAGTCTACCCCATTGATAATGGGGTGTCCTGGGGGTTTCTGGATATTCTTATGTATTTTGGGGACCTGATATATGATGGTAGTTTTTGGTGCTGTTGGTACTAAATATCGGGCTTCCTTTTTGTCCAATATACCTTCCTCTTGGGCTTTCTTGGTTTTTCTGGTTAAGATTGCTTTTAGTTTATTCACAGGGTCCCCTTTTAATTTGTGGTAAGCGTCTTTATCCTCTATGAGCCCATTTAATTCATTCTTGTAGTATATTTTATCCAATACGACTATTCCCCCCCCCCCCCCCATCCGTTCTGTCCTCCCATATTGAAGGACAAAATTGTTAAGAGCATCCCTGACCCCCCCCAAGAAGTTGGTAACTTTTCTCGACCAAACAGGTTTCTTTAAATATGGCAGATGCTTAATCTGCAGAACATGCAAAGGTGGAAAGAAAAAGACTACACATTTTAAATATAGATAAACAGGACAGATATATGGAATCTCTAAATTTATAACTTGCGGTACCACACATGTCACGTACCTCTTGGAATGTGAATGTGGTCTCCAATATGTGGGTAGAACCACAAGAGAACTCAGGGAACACAGTAAACACAGTCTATCATATCATTTCAGGAGATTCCATAATAGGGATCCATCAAAACTCATTTTTTGTGGTATTAATAGAGTGGAGAAACATTGGAGGGGTACCAATTTGAAAAAGGCTATCTCCCAAAACGAGACTGAATGGATATATAGGTTACAGTAGGATTAAATGTGGACCTGGGCATAAATTGTTTTATTAGTAATTTAAATTTTTACTTATTTTTTTTTTACTTATTATTATTATGTTTTATTTTTTTATTTTTTATTTTTATTTTTAATTTATGTAATATCAATTAATCTTTTTTTTGATATGAGTCATGTTATTTTCAACTAATTGTTTAATTCATTTTTCTTGACATGAAGTACGTTGTTATTGTGATATCCCCTAATGTAACATATTGTGGTTTGCTCATTTACTCTTTGCATAAACAGAGACATTTTATATTAATGTAATATCTAATTACTAACACTAGATGGCGATTTACCACTTCCTGCTAACTCAGGAAGCAAGGATGTTTGGTGTTTACCTTCCAGCAGTGAAGGTTACATCACTTCCGGCGCCGCTGATCACTTCCGGCCCCGGTGGATACGTCACATCTGGTTTCGGCGGAAACCGGAAGTGAGGTTAATTTCATACTGCGCCATCAATGAGAGTAATGGGAGTCATTGGGTGTAGTAGGCGGTACTTAAAGTATATAAGACAGCCAATCACAGACTACATAAGCTTCTGATGATGCCCAGTGGGAGGGGCGAAACACGTCAAGCTAAGGAGAATCTGTGAAGGCTGTTTGGATGCTAAGGCGGCACTTTCTGCACGTTTTTAAGACTTTGATGTAAGTGTAATGATTTTAAACATTTTAAATAAAATCTTGCAGTATTACACTATATGTCCCCTTTTCTTCATTTGTCCAAACTTTGCTACAATGGTCGTCTATTGATCGTGTTCAGTGTGTAGGACCTAGACCATGTGGTGGAGGTTAGAAGATCCCATTCCTTAAAGGCACGATATACCAATCTACTCGGTGGACGGGAGGCACCATCTTGATATACAATACAGGCGTATTTATCATCTTTATCTGGTGAGTGGGGACCCAGGAGAGGAGCACAGGAAGTCACCAGGAATATATATCAACATGTCACCAACCCAGTATCTCACATCTGATGAACTTTATTGATTGCATTTTATTTTGCACTATATTGGCACTGAGCACTATTATGTTATACATGTTGTTATTATGGTACACATTTTGATGTTTGTATATATGTATATTAGTAGTTTATAGTTCCAGTGCTGAGTATAAATTCTTTTGTCATGCTTTGTCAATACCATCACTTTTGTAACACTTCAGGAGTTTTGAGTTTTCTGATATTGTGTTGAGCGCCTGCAATTTTTCTTTGTTACTTTTTAAATTAGACTGTGACATTCACATATGATTGTGGTTTTATCTGGATTATCTATAGCCAAATAATAAATGTTACTTGGTTTATATGGAAGCAAGTTGTATTTGTCTATTCATCATCCTCCAATTTATCTACTTGTTTCTCTTGGATACCTTGACTTTACCAGTGCGCAGCATATAGCCTATGTGCTTCTGTTTTGGATATCTCCATTCCTCCAGTGGATTGCAAGCAGCATGGGACTGGGTCAAAAGGATGCATGATACTACCATACATAACTGCTAGCCCATTCTATGGTTGAGTGCCTTGGGTCTGTTTGTTGCATTTCTGTCAGTGAACTCATTGTAAAATCTTCAAATTGCAAACTTTATTGTGAACCCCATTTGAAGTTAGTGAGAGGCAAATCTTGAAAATAAGTTCTGTCAGAGTGCATGTGCGGAGTCTGACAGAGCAGTTATGAGCTGCTAGAGCTCCGCTCCGTGACAGAGGAAAAGCCGAATATTAAAGCATACCAGCTGACACAAAGCACTCCAGAATATTCTACTTCCACCAGTGAACCCGGAGCTCTGTTGGAGACCTTCAATATGGTTCTAGGAGGTAACTGCAATAAATTTAAAGCCTCTACAAAGGAGTTACAGGTGTGGGCTGCAGCTAAAATGGTGCCGACACCTGCCTCACACAGCACCTCAGAGCGCTCCCATACACTGAAACAGAAGCAGAAACTGTTACAAACAGAGTTTTCTGGTGAGTCGGATACTGAATTATTTCCCTCACAAAATTCTCCACATGAATTTGCTGATTCCCCAGTACCTTTAAAGCAATTTGAACGTATGCTGCAAATAGCACTGTAACAGACTTCAGAGCATATTACAAGTAGCCTTACAAAAGAAATAAGAGAACTTGGCGCTCATACAGCAGCATTAGAAATTAGAGTGGATGAGGTGGAAATTTCAGCACAAAATAACGTCTCAGAAATAGAAAACCTTAAAGAGGAAAACTTAATACTACAATCTAGGCTGGAAGATTATGAGAACAGAGCCAGACGTTCCAACCTCCGCATCAGCGGTATCCCTGAATCTGTGATTGACCTGCCTTCAACCATGATGGCCTTATTCCAAGAACTCCAACCGGCCCTACCTATAGAACGTTTGGAAATGGACAGAGTTCACCGTGCCCTCATGCCCAGGAAAACTGATGGCCCTCCACGCGATATTATCGCAAAATTTCACTTTTATCGCACAAAAGAGCAACTTCTGACTGAAGCCAGGGATAAAGGCAATCTTACGTTCCAAGGTCATGTTTATCAGTTATTTACTGACTTATCCCAATTGACTATTTCTAAGCGTCGATCAAAGAAGCCTCAACTGACAGTGCTACAAAGTCATCATATCACTTATCAATGGGGATTTCTGTTTTCCATTCAATTTACATACCAGGGCTCAAAGTTTACCTGCAGATCCTCAGATGAACTGCAATGAGTTTTACAAGATCTGCGCCTTGTGGATGACCCACACATCTCTAACTCATCACGAAGGCGGTAAACCCCTTGCACTCCACACAGCTCTTCTCAATCTCCAGAACAATCAGGAAACCAACATGCTCATAAGAGGAGTGGATTAGCCTCCCTTCTGCTGGATGAAGAAAACTCCATGGACTGACCACTTTTCCTACCCACAGTCTCATCTGAACCTCTCATTGTTTCACCCACTCTTCCAGAGCGCAGTTGCTGAATGACTGTCTCGGGGCAGAAGAGACTGTAAAATTGTATCTTGCATTGGTCCTCATACTTTAATTTAGTATTGAATCTCCCTTTGCAAGGATTCCTTAACAATTTTGTGAGACAATTGGTATCTCTTTATGTAATTTGTGCCCTTTCATGCATAGGCAAAACACGATGCTAGATAGTGCTATGTACCCATCCAACATAGGAAGCCATTTCAAAATACCTAAATTGGCTTCACCATTGAAGGGTATCAATTATTTTTCTTTAATCGATCTAGATTTATTGCACAATCCAGTTACCATTTTCTTTATACATTCAAACTCAGTTTTCATTTGCTTGAACATTACTAAGCGAATGTTATAGATGCATTCAACATATAGGTAGTTTTACCTGATATAGTCCGACTGATATTTTATCTAAATCCCACTTTCTAATAATTTTTTTCATGGTGTTTAAACCAATACCTGTATCTCTGGGTAGTTATAGGTCCACTTGCTCATTTTTATATTCTCTTTCCCAGTTCCCTATTCCAATCCCCATCCCTTTATTAATAATTTTCTCACGTATTTCCTTTACTACACCCTGTGTCATGACAGGGTTTACCCATTGGTGGCGCTATCGGTCTCTTGGATCGCAGTACCAGTGTCCACCAGCGGGTGTCTTCCAACACCTGGGACCTGTAGTAAGAGGTCTCTCCTGCTGGTGGCACTGTTGCATCCTTGGGCCGTAGTACCGGTGTCCACCAGCGGGTGCACTCCGGCAGTGTGGAGCAAACAGCACCCTCTGCACTCAGCTGTAACATGAGGTCAATTACTACAGCCTTATAAATACCCGGCAAGCCCTCACAGGCTTGCCTTGGTATCTATCTCCCCGCCTATGGTAACCTCAGCTACAGCCCAGTTTACTCAGCCCCCTATCAAATACTATTACCCAGTTTCCAAGTGTAGCACCTATCCTGCCTTCAATCCACCTGTCTCTTCTCCTCCACCTGTAACAATCCCACAAAACCCTCCTCCAGCCACTGTTCCTTGGTCTTCCTTCTGCCCAGCTACTTTCTTTTCTTACGACCCTGCACCTACGTACAAAGCTGCAGTGGGTAAACCAAAAAAGAAATGAAAGGTCTTCCCGACCCACACCATCCTACCAATAACCCAACCTGCCTCCACACCAACCAACCTGTTTCAGCCTGCGTTCATGCCAGTTGAACTTGATGACCCACCTAAACCTGCCAAACCTCTGTCTGCTATCCAACCCGAAGTCTCGGTGCCCGCTTTCCAGTCTGATGTGCCTGCTATCCAGTCTGACGTGCCTGCCTCCCAGTCTGATGTCCTGATGTCTACCTTCCAGCCCAATGTCTTGGTGCCCGCCTTCCAGCCGGATGTCTCGGTGCCCGCCTTCCAGCTGGATGTCTCGATGCTTGCCTTCCGGCCGGATGTCTCGGTGCCTGCCTTCCAACTTGATGTCTCTGCCTTCCAGTCTGATGTGCCCGCCTTCCAGTCTAATGAACCTGCTTTCCAGTCTGATGTCCTGATGCCTGCCTTCCAGCCTGAAGTCTCGGTGCCTGCTTTTCAGTCTGATGTGCCTGCTTCTCAGTCTGATGTCTTGATGCCTGCCTTCCAGCCGGATGTCTCGGCGCCTGCCTCCCAGCTTGATGTCTTTGCCTCCTAGTCTGATGTGCCCACTGTCCAGTCTGATGTGCCCACTGTCCAGTCTGTCCTGATGCCTGCCTTCCAGCCCAAAGTCTCGGTGCCCGCTTTTCAGTCTTATGTGCCTGCCTCCCAGTCTGATGTCCTGATGCCTACCTTCCAGCCTGATGTCTCGGTGCCTGCCTTCCAGCTGGATGTCTCGGTGCCGGTCCTTCCAGCTTGATGTCTCTGCCTTCCAGTCTGATGTGCTCGCCTTCCAGTCTGATGCACCCGCTTTCCAATCTAATGTGCCTGCTTTCCAGTCTGATGTCTTCATGCCTGCCTTTCAGCCTGATGTCTCGAAGCTTGCCTTTCAGCCTGATGTCTCAGTGTCTGCCCTTCCACCTAATGTCTCGATGCCTGCCTTCCAGCCTGATGTGCCTGCCTTCCAGCCTGATGTGCTAGCTTCCCAGCCTGATGTGCCAGCTTCCCAGTCTGATGTGCCAGCTTCCCAGTCTGATGTCTCAGTGCCTGCCTTCCAGCCTGATGCCTCAAAGCTTGCCTTCCAGCCCAATGTCTCGAAGCTTGCCTTTCAGCCTGATGTCTCGGTGCCTGCCTTCCAGCCTGATGTGCCAGCTTCCCAGTTAGATGCACCAGCTTCCTAGTTAGATGTGCCAGCTTCCCAGTCTGTTGTCTCAATGCCTGCCTTCCAGCCTGATGTCTCAAAGCTTGCCTACCAGCCTGATGTCTCAATGCCTGCCTTCCAGCCTGATGTGCCAGCTTCCCAGTCTGATGTGCCAGCTTCCCAGTCTGATGTGCCAGCTTCTCAGTCTGATGTGCCCACTTTCCAGCCTATTGTCCCAGTGCCTGCCTTCCAGCCTGATGTCTCAGTGCCAGCTTCCCAGACTGATGTGCCAGCTTCCCAGACTGATGTGCCAGCTTCCCAGATTGATGTGTCTGCTGCCCAGCCTGAAGTGCCTGTGCCTGCTGCCCAGTCTGAAGTGCCCATGCCTGCTGCCCAGCGTGATGTGCCTGCTGCCCAGCTCGAAGTGCCCGTGCCTGCTGCCCAGCCTGATGTGCCTGCTGCCCAGCCTGAAGTGCCCGTGCCTGCTTCCCAGCCTGAAGTGCCCATGCCTGCTGCCCAGCTCGAAGTGCCTGCTACCAAGCTCGAAGTGCCCATGCCCGCTGCCCAGCCTGATGTGCCTGCTGCCCAGCCTGATGTGCCTGCTGCCCAGCTCGAAGTGCCCATGCCTGCTGCCCAGCTCAAAGTGCCCGTGCCTGCTGCCCAGCTCGAAGTGCCCATGCCTGCTGCCCAGCTCGAAGTGCCCATGCCTGCTGCCCAGTTCGAAGTGCCTGCTGCCCAGCTCAAAGTGCCCATGCCTGCTGCCCAGCCTGATGTGCCTGCTGCCCAGCTCAAAGTGCCCGTGCCTGCTGCCCAGCCTGATGTGCCTGCTGCCCAGCTCAAAGTGCCCGTGCCTGCTGCCCAGCTTGAAGTGCCCATGCCTGCTGCCCAGCTCGAAGTGCCCGCTGCCCAGCTTGGTGAATTCCTGCCCGCTGTCTGCTCGGATGTGCCCGCTGTTTTCTCAGATGTGCCCGCTGTCTTCTCGGATTTACCCACTGTCCAGTTTGATGTACCCGATGCCCAGCCTGATGTGCCCTCATCTGTTGTTCGGTTTGAGGCCATGAACTTTGGACAATTTCATCTTGTTGGAGCATCCGGAGGCCGCTCCTTTGAGGGGGGGTACCCATGAGAGGGTTTACCCGTTGGTGGCGCTATCGGTCTCTTGGATCGCAGTACCAGTGTCCACCAGCGGGTGTCTTCCAACACCTGGGACCTGTAGTAAGAGGTCTCTCCTGCTGGTGGCACTGTTGCATCCTTGGGCCGTAGTACCGGTGTCCACCAGCGGGTGCACTCCGGCAGTGTGGAGCAAACAGCACCCTCTGCGCTCAGCTGTAACATGAGGTCAATTACTACAGCCTTATAAATACCCGGCAAGCCCTCACAGGCTTGCTTTGGTATCTTTCTCCCTGCGCCCTGACCTTGCTGCATGTATCCTGACCGTAAACCTGTTTCTGTCCTGTCCTGATCTGATCCGATCCCTATCCCTAGCCCATCCTGTTCTTGTCTCTCCTGATTCCCTTGGATCCCTGCCCTGTAGCCTAACCATCCATCCTCTCCCTGTCCTGCTGGTTTCCTGTCCTTACCCATCTGCTGACCTCCCTGTGTATGACCTTGACCTGGCTTTGTTTACGATTCCGGTATTTCCATTTACTTGTATATACTATTTGTTGTTTGTGGGTCTGTGGTTGGTTTTGCACTGTTTATATTCCTCTTACTTGTCATTTATTTAATAAACACCATTATTTTTTCACTTACATGTGTTTCTGGTTTCCTCTGTGCAGTCCACACGGTCTGGTCAATTAAATCCCCTGATATAAATTATAATAATATGCTCCAGAGTACTGATCTCATTTACCTCCCAGTATGATCAATTTGAGATTTTGTCCTAACATTTATTTATAGCCGAGCTGGCTACGTCCCTATACATCTTGATGATGTTCCCTTCATAGGGCTTTTCCTCTTTCCACAGCAGTTTTGTGTGTCCCAATGTGCCTCCCTCGATCGCCCACCAATATTATGTGGACGATTGAAGTCGGACCTTTTTCCCTTGATGGGGAGATTTCTCCCTCATCACGGGTAATTCTTGATATCTATCATAAGCCACTGTTTACAGTATTATATCTTACTACTCATGCTACATGTTTCTTTCTTTCTACAGTTTATCCTTGGTCCAACTTCAACTTTTTCTTTTTCTTGTTCAATTGGATTGATCCATTCAGCCAGGAACTCGTGAATAATGGTAAGAATCATCACTTTTATCATCTACCATGGCACCCTTAAACATTCTTTCCCTAAAAGTACAGGGAATTAATGTACCGCAAAAACGCACTAAAGTGTTCCGTTTCTTTCAAGCACAGAAAGTTCATATAGTTTGCTTACAGGAAACTCACTTTACAGTGGACTCCACACCCAAATATATGAGCTCCTCTTATCCACAAATTATTGGGTACAATTATTGTGTGTGGAGATTCAAACCAGGTCCTCCTCCCATTTCTAGATAAATCACCATACTCTCCACCGAGAAGCCCAACCAAGCAATCTTTTCCACAACTTCTCTCAAGATATAACTTAGTTGACTCATGGAGGGAAAATAATCCAGCAAAAAGGAAATTTACTTACTACTCACACCCTCATAAAACCTTCTCTCGAATAGACCACATACTCCTAACTGTTGGTATTTTACCACCAGAGATTCTCTCATCAAATATTATACCAATCCCTTGGTCAGACCATAATGCAGTATATACTACTATAGCATCTACTATTCCTAAATCGCACGACTTATCATGGTACCTCCCTGATATTTTGATAAAAAACCCATCTCATCACCTCATATTTGACCAAGCCTTAAAAGAATATCTTATGCACAATACATCTCCTGAAATTTCTACACTGACTCTCTGGGAAGCACATAAGCCAGTACTACGAGGAATATTCCAACGCCAATCTGCAATGTTTAAACGTGAACGGAAAATTCTTGAACGCAAACTGGACTTAGAATATAACACTGCCTTTGTAAATTTCCAAGATAATCCTTCTTCGACCACAAAAACTAGATTAGAAAAGGCTCGTTTAGAATATGATCTCTTTCTCACAGAAAATGCGGATAACGTTCTAGACGCGCATTCTTTATGAAATCTAACAAACCGGACACTATGTTGGCACGTGCTCTTAATTCTAGGCATAAACAATCTAATAATATCCGACTTCAATTGTCTAGGAAAAATTATACCTGCAATCCGGTTAAAATAGTCCACAAATTTAGATCTCATTTAGCTTCCCTATATTCGGAAACAAATGAATTTAATCCTTCTGAAGCTGATACCTTTTACTCTCAATTAAAGCTTCCTGAACTAACTCAGACCCAAAATTCTCTTCTTGAAGAACCCATTTCAATGGAAGAGATCCCATTTTACGTTTAAACCTTGACATAAAAATTCTAGCGAGAATCTTGGCATCCTGCCTCAACAAAATCATAGGTAACCTTATCCATCGTGACCAAGTAGGCTTTATGCCTACTCGCCAAGCTGGTGACAATGTGCGTCGAGCAGTACTCTTGGCACACATTGCCAAAACTCGCCGCATTCCCTCTTGTTTCCTTTCCCTGGATATTAGGAAAGCTTTTGATTCGGGTTCTTGGCCTTATTTATATCACACTCTCCAGAAATGGGGGTTTGGACTCCACTTCATTAAATGGATAACAGCACTTTATGACAGACCTCAAGCATATGTAAAATATGCAGGTTATAAATCTGACTCTTTCAAAATAGAAAAAGGCACACGTCAGGGTTGTCCACTTTCCGCACTTTTATTTGCCCCTTTAATAGAACCCCTAGCATAATACATTAGACTAGACCCAAAAATAACCAGAATAGAACTAGGAGACTTCCATCACAAACTCTGCTTGTTTGCAGATGATATCTTATTCTTTTTATCATCTCCCCAAGTCTCTAGTCCCAATCTATTACCTATCCTTAATAGGTTTGCCAATATATCCGGAATAACAATTTACCCCAAAAAATGTTTAGCACTGAATATATCCCTACCTGACAGAGAAAAAGATATGGTAAAATGAGCACTTCCATTTTCTTGGGTGGAAAAAACAATCCCATATCTTGGTATTCATCTAACAGCATATATCTCAGAACTATGTTCAGCCAATTACACATCTACTCTGAGAAAAGTGACTAATTTAATGAAACAATGGTCCCACCTTCCATTATCTTGGCTAGGTAGGATTAATACTATTAAAATGTAAATTTTACCTAAATTACTTTATCTGTTCAGAGTCCTGCCGATCCCGATCCCAGCATACTTTACTTGATTAATTCAGAAAAGAGCAACGACATTTGTATGGGGATCTTCCAAACCTCGCATCCCATCCCAAACATTATATCTTCCTAAGACTTCTGGCGGCTTGGGTTTTCCCAATTTTGCATTGTATTACAAAGCTGCCCACATCGCAAGCTTACCAAAGTATCATGCAAAACAAGAAACCCCCTTGTGGGTATCAATAGAAGCGACTGAATGTGATCCCTTATCTGTCTCAAATCTTCTATGGCTTCATCCTAAAGATCGCACCGGTCTACATAACCTCATTACTAAACACTTTATATCCCTTAGGGACAGGCTTAAAACCAAACACCAATTACTATCCCCACACAATCCTCTCCTCCCTTTCCTTAAAAATCCGGCTTTTTACCCAGCATGGGTCTCCCCCAAGTCATTCAAAGTCTGGGCTTCCCTAAATGTTTCAAGATTACATAAATTTGTTACGTCCTCCAACATTATTCCTTTTCAAGATTTGCGAGAGACCTTTGGGTTACCCCCCTCGGAAATATTCCGGTACCTTCAAATTAAAAATTTCTTCACTCCTTACACAAATATAGGCACACCACTTGATCAACTCACAAATTTTGAAGCCACATGTAAAAAGGATCCACATGCCAAGAGACTAATCTTCTCTTTGCTCTCAGTTATTAGTTATACCCAACTCGGACAAACCTTCCTATGCTCAGAAATGGGAGGAGGACCTTGGGCGCACAATAACCATTACAGAATGGTTAGATATCTGGCTGGCTACCAAAACACCCTCCCCTAATGTTTTAGCAGTTGAAACCAACTATAAAGTCTTGACCCGGTGGTACCTCGTACCTTCCAGAGTTGCTAAATACTCTCCATCCTGATCAGCCCTTTGCTTTGGCGGCTGTTTGGACTTGGGCATACAAATGCACATCTGGTGGGCCTGTCCTATAGCTCAAACCTTCTGGAAGGAAATATTTTTAATTGCCTCCAAATTATTCAAAATGCCAATGCAACCAGATCCTACCACGGCATTACTTAATCTTAAACCTGTATGCTTGACGCATATGCAGCTCAAGCTTTTTGTCCAGCTCCTCACAGCTGCTAAGCAAACTCTTGCGAAAGCATAGAAATCCCCCCTTTAGTGGTAGCTGAGTCAAAACATAGAATGAATAACTTTATGATCCATTCTAAAATGGCTGCCATAGAACACAATCAAATTCCAAAATTTGAAAATATGTGGCACCCATGGGGTAATTCTTTCACACCATCATCCTTTGATAATTCAGCCCTCCTGCCATGGTAGTTGATTATATTTGATGAAACTCAAACCTTACTAAACCCCACACTGGCTCACGGATCAATCCAATACATTTCTTCTCTCCACTCTTCTCCTCTTCTTCCTTTTCTTTCTCTATTCCCTTTCCTTCCTCTCCCATCCCCCTCATTAATTCTTGAAGCTCATTGTTACTAATGTTGTATCTCATTCACGTTATTTTGGAAACTAACATTGTAGGAATAGATAGATACCTTTTGGTAAAATGTATCAATATCTATTCCAAATATCTTTATTTATTTATCATATTTCATTATATGTTTTTTATTCTTACCTACTTCTGTAATTATTGAGCTTCATTCCTTATATTAACATGTATCCATTAACATGTATGTTAAGCTTATTACTATGAACTTAATAAAAATCTTTTGACAAGGAAAATAAGTTCTGTCCATTTTCTAGGCTAATAGTCAAAGAACTGAGAAACAAAGGTCAATGGGGAACTGGGCATCATGCATCAATGAAAACAAACATAAAAATTCATAAATACAGTTTGGCTGGGAGAGGGTTCCTCATTTTATACAAGCTTGAGAGCAACAATGGAAATTCTTCAAATTACGTGCTTTATAGATGCATTTAAGATATATGTTGGGTTAAAAGATCAGTATGATTCTCCAGGACAGCATCAACCACCCCATATTCTGACATCACATAGTTTGTAAGCGTAATACACTTTTTAATTTGTACATTATTTTTTGGCTACATAAAGCAGCAGCATTACCCCTATTTGATTAATTGTTACTTGACTAGAAATCTTTTTTTAGGTAGTTTTTTTCTGCAATGCATGCTTTTTTGACTAGCAGTAATATGACAGAATTGAGCAGTTAAAGTATTGGAGAGTGTACAGATCTAATGTATCCAAAGCTTTACACTTGTAAATAAACTGAATTACTTTAATACCGGGCACTTTCACCCCCTTCCTGTCCAACCCATTTTTCAGCTTTCAGCAATGTCACACTTTGAATGACAATTGCACAGTCATGCAACACTGTACCAAAATAATTTTTTATGATTTTCTTCACACAAATAGAGCTTTCTTTCGGTGGTATTTAATCACCACTGGGTGATTAACAAACAAAAAAATACTAAACAGTTTAAAAAGAAAAAAAAAGTTTTTCTTAGTTTCTGTCAGAAAATTTGTTGATTTGATTTGATGAGGCGACACTGAAGGGCATTGATGGGGTGGCACTGATGAGGAGGCACTAATATGCAGCACTGAGGGGCAATGATAAGTGGCACTGATATGCAGCACTGATGAGCACTAATAGGCTGCACTGATGGGCAATGATAGGTGGCACTGATGGGCACTGACAGACAGCACTGATGGATGGCACTGATGGGCATTACTGATGGGCACTGGGCATAGATTGGCCTCAGGGATGGGCACAGACTGGTGTCCCTGATGGGCACAGAATGGCATCCTTAATGGGCACTGCTGGGACTGCATTGTAATCAGGGCACTGATTATCAGTGCCCTGATTACCTTTACAAATTGTCCCTGTGAGGAGATGCCGCTGATCAGCTCTCCTCACCTCATACTCTGTCAGTGTGAGGTGAGGAGAGCCGATAAATGGCACTTCCTTGTTTACATGTGATCGGCTGTGGTTGGACACAGCCGATCACATGGGCAAGGAGCCCCAGCTGTGGCTTTTTGCGATCGCGGCTAAACTGGGAGCCGTCATATGACATCGTCCCAGAACGAGAGCCGTAGCGGTCCGCCACCATTTGACAGTGGGCAGCAAGTGGTTAAGCTAAATGCCTAAAATTCCTAACAGTTGCCAAACAACAACAAAACATAGCATAGTGTGGGATCTTATTTTAGTGCAGTACCCCATTGTATTTTGTGTGTGGTAAAATTTGGTAATTATGGGAGGGGGTTAAAGGGGTATGGATAAATAAAATCCAAGTACTACTCACTGTATACACAGCATACATATGCCAGAGTTCTTGTAACCACAAATTATGCTTTCATTATTGCGTCACAAGTGAGAATCTCACAGATAAACCTCAGCTAAATAATTTTACAAAATGAAACTCTTCCATTACATATTCTATTCTGCACATAGAATATAAGCAGACAGCCAGTGTTAATTTTTTCTACTAAATCGACTCAAACTAAAACATTTTAGTCAACTAAATGAATACTATTTTAGTCGACTAAAATACGACCAAAACTAAAACAATTGAGATGACTAAAATAGGACTAAAACTAAAATGCCATTTTAGTCAAAAGACTAAAATAGGACTAAATTAAAATGCCATTTTATTCAAAAGACTATGACTAAAACTAAATTGAAATTTGACTTCAAAATTAACACTGGTCTGTAGTGCATGTTCATACCTCACTAACATAAATAATAACATATGAGACATTTCTCTCCAGCAGTATATAATGCGTTTGGAAATTGTAGAGAAAGGTTAACTAATGCATTACAATTTAATTACACGCATTAGATTTTAGACAACTAAAATGAGTTTTAGACGACTAAAATGTACTGGAGAATTTGTCGACTAAATACGACTAAAACTAAAACAATTGCAGAAGACTAAAATGGGACTAAAACTAAAATGCCATTTTAGTCCTAAGACTAAGACTAAAACTAAATTGAAATTTGCTGCCAAAATTAACACTGCAGACAGCTAATACTTTTTTCTGAGCATAATTTAAAGACGAACTTCATTAGCAACAAGCAACTGTTGAGACAGTGAACACTTTGGTCAGTAGTAAATACTTCACAATATAGTATAATGAGTGCAGGGGCAAGGAGTATGTAATTCAGAAAATGCAGAAGT
Organism: Aquarana catesbeiana; assembly: GCF_042186555.1. Classification (NCBI taxonomy): domain Eukaryota; kingdom Metazoa; phylum Chordata; class Amphibia; order Anura; family Ranidae; genus Aquarana; species Aquarana catesbeiana. The sequence goes on along the minus strand of NC_133328.1, from coordinate 277,189,779 downwards.
TTGTATTGCAAAAAGTGCAGGGGTCAAGTATACATAACACACAGAGTATAGGGGTCAGGAGTAAGGTTCAAGGATGTACATATATAAAAAAAAAACCTTTCCATTTTAACTCAAGTTTCATTTTTACTGTAACCTACCTTTTAACCTAACGTTTATATGTAACCTAACATTTTAACGCTAACTTGCACCTAGTCACTCTTGCAACCTAAATCTCTATAACACCAATGCTTATTATAAACTGAACTATTATTACAATATTTTTTTAGCCTAAACCAACACACAAAAAAAATCCTTCAAAAACCAATATCAGATTTCTTTTTCTTTGTTAGCAACTTTTTAAATGCAAGCACACATTAAATCACCCCCTTCCTCATCTTTCTAGAAATCCACATTATTCTACTAAAATACTAATATTTAATTATCATTACTTATCAGTTTGCTTTAAAATAAAAAGCATATTTACTGACTTGAAATAATTGATTGTGGAATAGTTTATATTAACTATTGATCTTGTTTTCCTTTCACTTTAGCTGCCTGAAATGCTGTTTGGATTATTTTCCTTTAGGCCGTCATGCCCCCAATTGACTGCCCCACAAAATCAATATGTTTTGTCAGAGTGGAAGAAGAAGAGAGGAACTATGATCTTGTCTGCACAGCTGAATCCTTCACATGATTTAAGCACTTAAGATGAAGACTGTATAATTAAGTGGAGACCTGAACTCAAGTCTCCCATTGCACCAAGGCAGTTATTAAGATGAGTAAAACCCACTATAATTATCCAGTAAAGAGTGTGATGATTGGCTGCTCTGTGTCAAGCCTCTAGTGGCTTGCTTTGTCACAAATGCGAAAAGGAGAGTTCACTTTCTGTCAAAACTGGCTTTGAAAATGTTATCATTTTAAATGCCGTGAAAGAGAGGGAGCTGGGCCTAGGGGTATACACAGACCCATATGCTGGTGACAGTGATACAAGTGTAATTCTAGACTATTAGAGTGACACATAAGATCATTTTTGCCCTAGAACATGAGACAGTTGAGAAGATTATGCAGGACAGGCTGTCACACAATACAATTTTCAGAAATCTGTGAACTCCTGATCAGATCCATTGAATATTTTATTGCTTAACAGTTAGATAAAGCATATTCATAAAGCACACATATAAAGACAGGAAACAGAGTGCATTAAAGGTTAAGGTCATCAGAATGTACATGCCAACAAGAAAGAATGCAAAATAATCATACCTAACCAATATAGGTTGCAATCAGACTGAGAAGCTTTAGTTAAAACTAGGACACTATAAATAGAATTTACAAATGTGTGTGTGCTGTCAAAGAAAATTGACATGAATTAGCTTCTAGGTGAATTTAATGCTTTATAGATTACGAATGCTTTTAGACTTCTTTTAAAGATGACTAGAATTCTGTATTCTTAATTTGTGAAGTAGCTCCAACTTTTATTATAATTTTCTGTTTTGTTTGATGAAGGCAAACATTTTCTTTTTATTTCATGTACTTTAAAACTGTATGCTAGCATATTTAAATGGAAAATTAGATATTTTAAAATACAAACAAATCAAATTTAGGAAAGTGGTAAACAATTAGAGAACTGATGTTTCCCTGAAAATAAAATGTATGAACTGGAAATGTAAAGGATAGATAGATAGATAGATAGATAGATAGATAGATAGATAGATAGATAGATAGATAGATAGATAGATAGATAGATAGATAGATAGATAGATAGATAGATAGATAGATAGATAGATAGATAGATATTTTAATTAACAAGCATATTTGAAAAGATGAACTAAAACAGATTATGTTAGCTTATTTAGGCAGGATATTGAATGGGATCAATTCCTTTCAACACAGAAAATCTATGATTGCCTGAGACAACGTTTGTTCAACAATGTCATAAAGGTCAGCGATAGAAAACAACATGATATGCTTTTGCAGTTCTTGTGACATCTGAATGCTATATCCCGGGTGGTAAGAGTAGCCCAAGGGGGGTGGGGACTCCTGCACTTGGAGAACAAAAGCAGCCCTTCTGCTAATTGACTGATAAATCAGCCATATTCCCCTGTGGGAATCACACAAGACAGTAGCAGATGGAGACAGCTTGAACACCATGGAAGAAAAGCTCCTAAAAACCTGCTGTGAAGCTGCCCACAATTATGTTTCACAACACTTTTTTCTTGTTTAACACAACCAAAGGAAGATGGGCAAATATGGTGAAATACTCAAAGGTCAAAAACTGAGGATTGTATACACTTTTTTTAAATTAGCCATACACCGCACAATTCAACTATTGCTTGTGACGACTGAGTCTTGTAGGGCCACACTAGGGATTTTAACAGTTGTTCGGGCAATCAGAAAAGCTTGTAATCTATTGGAAAATCTCTGTGAGCTTGCAGCAATCCTTCTATTTCCTTATGGAGAGAAAGGAAGAAAATGTTAGACAGGGTAACCCCACTATCAAATGTGGCCACATTGTACAGAGCATCATGACTAGCTTTTGCCCAGCTTCAGTCTTTTGTTATTTTTGGTGAGACAGCTACCTATTTAACTGCCTTGTATAAAAAGAAGAACACAAAGTTTAAGCCATTAGAAATGTACTCGGTGTGATCAGGTATAAAAGAACTCACATCTAGAAAATTAAACAAATACAAACAACTGAATTAACTATTTTGTAAATGTTAAATTGAATTTAAGTAAATTGGCTTGGTGAGCATCATTTCTAGATGTGAATTAGTGCAGAGCCACAATTGACAGTTTCCAGGGTGCTGCTGTTTGCAAACCAGCAGCATCAGGGATCAGTTAAAGATGGAAGTCCAGTGGGAGGCGGTCTTTGTGGTGCAGGTCATCATGGATGGGATAGTAGGTGTATGTCATGTTGCTCATCATGATTGACAATAGCTCTACAGCACTGGACATAAAGTGGTTCATGTTGGAATTACATAATGGAGCATATTGTTCTTTTTTTTAATTTAATTAAGCACTTTTTCACAAGTGTCTTTGCTTTTTTTTTATCTAACACTTGCTTTGTGCCATGGTTCAAATAATTTATAATATAAATATAATATTATATTTATATATATATATATATATATATATATATATATATATATATATATATATACATATATATATATATATATATATATATATATATATATATATATATATATATATATATATATATATATATATATATATATATATATATATATATACAGCTGTGCTCATAAGTTTACATACCCTGGCAGAATTTATGATTTGTTGGCCATTTTTCAGAGAATATGAATGATAACAAAAAAACTTTTCTTTCGCTCATGGTTAGTGTTTGGCTGAAGCCATTTATAATCAATCAAGTTTGTTTACTCTTTTTAAATCATAATCACAACAGAAACTACCAAAATGATCCTGATCAAAAGTTTACATACCCTGGTGATTTTAACCTGATAACATGCACACAAGTTGACACAAAGGGGTTTGAATGGTTATTAAAGGTAACCAGCCTCACCTGTGATCTGTTTGCTTGTAATTAGTGTGTGTGTATAAAAGGTAAATGAGTTTCTGGACTCCTGACAGACCGTTGCATCTTTCATCCAGTGCTGAACTGATGTTTCTAGATTCTGAGTCATTGGGAAAGCAAAAGAATTGTCAAAGGATCTGCGGGAAAAGGTAGTTGAACTGTATAAAACAAGAAAGGGATATAAAAAGATATCCAAGGAATTGAGAATGCCAATAGGCAGTGTTCAAATTCTAATCAAGAATGGTCAGGTAGACCAACTAAAATTTCAGCCACAACTGCCAGGTAAATTGTTTGGGATGCAAAGAAAAACCCACAAATAACTTTAGGTGAAATACAGGACTCTCTGAAAACATGTGTTGTGGCTGTTTCAAGATGCACAATAAGGAGGCACTTGAAGAAAGATGGGCTGCATGGTCAAGTCGCCAAAAGAAAGCTATTACTACGCAAATGCCACAAAGTATCCCACTGACAATACGCCAAACAGCACACAGACAAGCCTCAAACCTTCTGGCACAAAGTCATTTGGAGTGATGAGACCAAAATTGAGCTTTTTGGCCACAACCATAAATTCTTCATTTGGAGAGGAGTCAAGGCCTATGATGAAAGGCACACCATTCCTACTGTAAAACACAGAGGTGGATCGCTGATGTTTTGGGGATGTGTGAGCTACAAAGGCACAGGAAATTTGGTCAAAATTAATGACAAGATGAAAGCAGTATGTTATCAAAAAATACAGGAGGAAAATTAGCATTTATCAGCCAGGAAGCTGCGCATGGGACGTACTTGGACATTCCAACATGACAATGATCCAAAACACAAGGCCAAGTTGGCCTGTCATTGGCTACAGCAGAATAAAGTGAAGGTTCTGGAGTGGCCACCTCAGTCTCCTGACCTCAGTTTCATTGAGCCACTCTGGGGAGATCTCAAACATGCAGTTCATGCAAGACAGACCAATAATTTACAGAAACTGGAGGCTTTTTGCCAAGAGGAATGGGCAGCTTTACCATTTGAGAAGATAAAAAGCCTCATCCACAAATAATACAAAAGACTTCAAGCTGTCATTGACGTTAAAGGAGGCAATACACGGTATTAAGAACTGGGGTATGTAAACTTATAATCAGGGTAATTTGGGTAGTTTCTGTTGTGATTATGATTTAAAAAGAGTAAACACAGTTTATTGATAATAAATGGCTTCAGCCAAACACTAACCATGAGTGAAAGAAAAGTTTTGAGTTATCATTCATATTCTCTGAAAAATGGCCAATAAATCATAAATTCTGCAAGCTTATGAGCACAACTGTGTAAATACAGTATCTCACAAAAGTGAGTACATCCCTCACATTTTTGTAAATATTTTATTATATCTTTTCATGTGACAACACTGAAGAAATGACACTTTGCTACAATGTAAAGTAGTGAGTGTAACATATAAACAATAGGATAATATGGTGCACTCTGGATATGGCTGTATACTACTGGCAACAAGGAGGTGGGCTGGGCAATCAAACTGGGCAATAAAATAAGTCCATATATGTCAATATGTCCATGTGAGGAGAATAATTTGCTGCCTTTAGAAGGCTGCCAGTTCAAAAGTTAGAAAAGACTCTGGAACATAGTAAAAGACAAACAATAGCACCCTGCAAATGCAGCAAGTTAACTATTTTAATAGTAAAAAGTAAGATTAAAAACACTCACAAATGAGCAACATTTTTCCAGCATGGGTGTATGTAATATAAGTTACGTTTCATCCGTGCTGTTGCATTTTCCCTCCCTCACCGGGGAGGGAAAATGGCTAATTGGGTCCAATTTGGACATTTTCACTTAGGGGTGTATTTACTTTTGTTGCCAGCGGATTAATTAATTAATAGCTGTGTGTTGAGTTATTTTGAGGGGACAGCAAATTTACACTGTTATACACTGTTAGCTATACACTTGCTACTTTACATTGTAGCAAAGTGTCATTTCTTTAATGTTGTCACAAGAAAAGATATAAAAAAAAATTATAAACATAAATGTGAGGGGTGTACTCACTTTTGTGAGATAATAAATATATATATATATATATATATATAAATATGTGACAAGTTGGGGAAATTGTAACTCATTGGTAGCGCTAAACAGTGAGTTTACTCCATGCCAAAAGTACGTTTCAGGGCTTTCCTGACCCCTTTTATCTAAATAAAAGCAAAAAGTTCACACTTGAAAAGTTTCCACACAGGGGGTTCTCACCATCAATGCAACTAAACATAGAACTCTTGACTCTTTTTGCAGCTTCACTGCTCAGGCCACCTTCCTTGGTCATCCAGACTGTCAAACACACAGTCCCAGTGCTTGTGGCACAAAATGCTATACCTTTGTTAGCTTGACTGTTTCTCCTGCAGCTCCCAGCTGCTACACCCTTACAGGCTCTGGCTTTTGTCTGCCCTGACTTGGAAAGACTTCACACACTGTCCCCCTTGGAAGGGTGGGGTCACTGACCTCTAACTTTGGCTCTAACATAAACCCAGCACACGACTGCATCATTAGTGTGCCTGTTTCCTGCAAAATCTTGCCCAAACCTCCATTTTAAGCAGTGGCATGGGCTTGACCTGCCACTATATTCATGGTGCTGACAGGCATTAGAGGGACACAGGCAGAGCCACAGCTGGGGGGGTTTCCCTCCTCTCCAAGACAAGCGTGAGAGAGCAGGGCAGATCGGGACTGCCACCCATTCTGCTCCCTTCCCTGCTTCCTGATTTGCAGGGGGAGAAGACAATCCACAGGAAGGACAGTAGGAGCAGAGGGTTTTGGAGCATGAAGTCCCAAAGTCAGGTGGCCCCATGTAAATCCCCTTGAGGCAATCTACAGAGCCCAAGCATGCTCAGGGGTAGTGATAGGCTTTATGTTCGGGTCGAACATGAGTTCGACCCCAACATTGGCTGTTTGCCGAATAGCGAACCATTTGGGGTGTTCGCGGCAAATTTGAAAGCTGCGGAACACCCTTTAAAAGTCTATGGGAGAAATCAAAAGTGCTAATTTTAAAGGTTAATATGCAAGTTATTGTCATAAAAAATGTTTGGGGACCTGGGTCCTGCCCCAGGAGACATGGATCAATGCAAAAAGTTTTAAAACTCCCGTTTTTTCGGGAGCAGTGATTTTAATAATGCTTATAGTGAAACAATAAAAGTGTAATATTCCTTAAAATTAAAAGTCAATTAAAACTACTCGCGGCTATAATGAATTGTCGGTCCAGCAATACACATAAATGTTAATTGATAAAAACGGCATGGGATTCCCCCACAGGGCAACCCCGAACCAAAATTTAAAAAAAAACAAATGCGTGGGGTTGCCCCTAAATTCCATACCAGGCCCTTCAGGTCTGGTATGGATTTTGAAGGGAACACCGAACCAAAATTTAAAAAAAAGTGGTGTGGGGGTCCCCCTCAAAATCCATACCAGACCTGAAGGTATGGATTTTAAGGGGAACCCTGTGCCAAAATTTAAAAAAAAAATGTTGTGGGGACCCCCAAAAATCCATACCAGACCCTTACTTGAGCATGCAACCTGGCAGGCTGCAGGAAAAGAGGGGGGACGAGAGAGCACCCCCCCTTCTTAACCGTACCAGGCCACATGCCCTCAAAATTGGGAGAGTGCTTTGGGGTAGCCCCCAAAGCACCTTGTCCCTATGTTGATGGGGAGAAGGGCCTCATCCCCACAACCTTTGCCCGGTGGTTGTGGGGGTCTGCGAGTGGGAGGCTTATCGGAATCTGGAAGCCCCCTTTAACAAGGGGACCCCCAGATCCCAGCCCCCCCTGTTTGAAATGGTAACGTACCCGTACCATTTCACAAAAAAAGTGTGAAAATGGTAAAAAAAAAAACAACACACACCGTGGGAGAAGTCCTTTATTAAAACATAAAAAATTAAAACTGTCCCGCATAGTCCATTCACCTCCGCTGAAGGACTGAAAAAAATAAAGAAGATCTGCCTCCATGGGAGGCACATGCCATATGATGCATCCTTGCAGGTGATAGCTCTTTTAAAACTGCGGGCAGGATCACACGGTGTTGTCGTCGGGTGACCCTGCCTCCAGTGATGCATGGGGACATCCCTATGGCTTCCCCATAGCGTCAGGGGGGCTGGGCCACCTGATCCGCCTCCCTCTGGTGCATGGGGGCATCCCTATGGCTTCCACCATAGCGTCAGAGGGGGCGGGCCACCCAGATGGTGGCCCCCGCGGAGGTGAATGTAGGACAGTTTTAATTTTTTATGTTTTAATAAAGGACTTTTCCCACGGTGTGTGTTGTTTTTTTTTTACCATTTTCACACTTTTTTTGTGAAATGGTATGGGTACAGTGTACCCATTACCATTTAAACAGGGGGGGCGGGATCTGGGGTTCCCTTTGTTAAAGGGGGCTTCCAGATTCCGATAAGCCCCCCACCCACAGACCCCCACAACCACCGGGCAAGGGTTGTGGGGATGAGGCCCTTCCCCCCATCAACATGGGGACAAGGTGCTTTGGGGGGCTACACCAAAGCACCCTCCCAATGTTGAGGGCATGTGGCCTGGTACAGTTCAGGAGGGGGGTGCTCTCTTGTCCCCCCTCTTTTCCTGTGGCCTGCCAGGTTGCGTGCTCAGATAAGGGTCTGGTGTGGATTTTAAGGGGGACCCCACGCCATTTTTTTTATTTTGGCGCGGGGTTCCCCTTAATAACCATACCAGACCTGAAGGGCCTGGTATAGAATTTAGGGGCACCCCCACGCATTTTTTTTTTTTTTAATTTTGGTTCGGAGTTCCCCTGTTGGGGAATCCCATGCCATTTTTATCAATGAACTCTCATGTGTATTGCCGGACCGACAATTCATTATAGCCGCAAGTAGTTTTAAATTACTTTTTTTTCTTTAGAAATGTCATTTTGCACTCGGACTGTTCTAAACACAGGAAACACTTTACAGGCATACTATAGACACCCCCCAGGTATTTTTTCACTTTAAGCATTATTAAAATCACTGCTCCCAAAAAACGTCAGTTTTTAAAACTTTTTTTGCATTGATACATGTCCCCTGGGGCAGGACCCAGGTCCCCAAACACTTTTTAAGACAATATCATGCATATAAGCCTTTAACATTAGCGCTTTTGATTTTTCATGTTCGTGTCCCATAGACTTTAACGGTGTTCGCGTGTTCGAACAGATTTTTTGCCTGTTCGCATGTTCTGGTGCAAACCGAACAGGGGGTGTTCGGCCCATCCCTACTCAGGGGGAACTGGGAACAAGCCCAGGGAGGAGGAGGAGAGAAGGAGAGAGAACACCATGAGGCAGATAGAGGAGACTGGGGCAGAAGAGAAGGACCAGTTGCAGGAGAAGGGAGCACTTCTTTCAAGTTGATGTGACCATTTTGCCACCAGCAGCTCCACGGTTGGATGCAGACCTACTGCCTCAGGCACCCTATCAGCTGTGTGGGTGCCTGTACAGACTTTTCTGGGTCTTCTGGTTGCCAGGTTGCCAGTCAGGCATTCCTAAGGAGCTTGTTCCAGGACATCTTTTCCCTTGGGCCTTGGTGGCACAGGATTGGTGAGCGGGCAGTAGCTCATCTTGTGCATATCCTTTTCCTTTTTAAAGAGGACACTGTATGCAGACATCGTTGTTTCACTTACTTTATCAAGTACGACGAGGAGATCCTTTGTATCAGTTGTTTCACCCTGTTGAAACATTGCATTTAATACACTGGCCAGGACATATTGGGCCTTTTTCTGAAGACTTAGGGCTTCATCTCCATTGTAAGGACTTCCGCATTTCTTTTCTTATTAGGCCAAGGACTCAGTAATAAACCCTTATAATCATTGGGAGGAACACTAACTTTCAACACAAAGTTGATACTGCATATCATTGCATGTTGGAAAACGCATTGAACTTCAGGGCCTGTGATTTCAGGGTTTTAGGGAAATAGACTAACCTGCAACAAATCATCCCTATTTCCCTTCATGCTTAATCACTTAGTTCACATTTGAGTAAATTAAGTTGGTTGAAATTGTGCTGTTTCTATTTTGCATGTGACTTTGTGTTATACTGACAACCACCAGAGTTGCTATATTTACCTAGTTGGTTAAATTATTACTCTTTTTTGTTCTTTTTTATATGTTTTACGAGAAGGTCTTTGTAAAATATTTTTTGGTTTACTACAGCTATATTCATTTACTGTTGTGTTTACAATAACATTTATTTGTCAGATGTGCCAGAGGGGCTGAGATTGTTCTTGAGGTTGAGGGCAATAGCATAGAACCTAAAATTATCAAACTACTTTTTAGGGAGCTGAGCTACATGTGGGGGCTCATTTGGGATACCTTTACTCTGCAGTCAACTCCCCAAGACAGTGCCCCTAAAAACACCAAGATGTGATCCAGTGTTGTGGAAAAGAAAAGAGTCAAGTGTGGTAATCAAGCTCCCTGGGGAAGCCTGGACTGAAGAGCAGATCAGCCAAGCGGTGAAGACATTGGTCCCAGAAAGGAAGGTGTGGGTGATCAATGTTAGACCAGACCGTGGGACCTCCCGCACATATGCAGTGGAAACAATATGTAAACATTTTATATAAAAAAAATATAATTTATTACAAAAATACACAATTGCATTAAAAACATGTATTCACATTGGGCCAATATCGGCAAAGTACTTCCAAACTATTGTGAGTGTTACATAATCACAGATAAGTGGGCCCCTGTGCGTCAACATGTTTCGATGGTCCACTTTCTCAGGACACACACAAGGGGGGATACAGGAAAAAAGGCCTCACTGTACAAATAAAGTGATACAACATATTATATCATGCATATTGTTGCATATGAAAAAAAAAATAAAATATATATATATATATATATATATATATATATATATATATATATATATATATATATATATATATATATATATATATATACACACACACACACACACACACACACACACGTATGTATATATACCCATATACAGTATCTATATATATATATTAAAAATATATTGTGTATAGTGTACCCAACTTCATTCATATTTACCTCTCCTAGGTATAAATACGCATGCATCAAGAATCTCCCTCCAGCGGGCACTGGGGCAACAGGAATAGCCAAACACTATGCACCCCACATCATCTGAGTTAGTCAGGGAACTAAAGAATAAGAAGGGGTGACCATAATAGATTGTACAATAGAGAGAGGTAGCCATCTCCAATAGCAATTAGAATCTAACAAAGTCTGGAGCCAAAGGTTCAAACGTATTCCTATAAGGCATATACAATTATCGTCTATAGGGAAATATATATATTTAAAGTGGAGGAATGGCCAATATAGGCCTTGACTAACATCTGAGTATATAGTATATATCCATATATGGGTGAATAACTTAGTATTGGTTAACTAGTTGGTATACAGTTGAATGTGAGAGACACACTCAACTCATCCTGCCAGACCTGTAGGGTCAATAGGGGACAAAATATACATGTATCAGTGTATCACATCCCATCAAGGTGGTTCAAACATATTGGAGTAAGATAGTAGGTAGTAGAGGTGCTTACCAATTAATGCAGCCATATGATGACCCAGAGGGAGAGTGTCGTGAAGGACACAGTGCTCAGCATCCTATATACCCCCACCTCTGGAAAGGACTGCCTCTCACCGCCAGCACGAGGCATGATATCTCGGAGCTGTCAATTATCGCAGTCAATGATGTCGTATGGTGGCGCCGGCCACTGATGCACATCAAGCAGGTGGCTAGGGCCACATCCAAGGTACTCGCCCAAGGCGGAGCCATCACCTATCGGCAGCAGACTGCCTATGGGTCAAGCATCAGATGGAAATGGAAGATGGGGAAGAGAACTGACCCCCCACATACCAGGCTGAGCAAACCGAGCAAAACTGAGCAAACCGACTCAGCCCATGAGGGGCAGGCCGTTCCATCCCAAGGCAACCAAAGATGGCCGATCCCACCTTGCAGGGAGAAAGGATGGGGCAGGGTAGAATAACAAGACTCCAGCTTAGACTGCTGGCATGACAACTGCATGCCAAATGCCTGCAAACAGGGAGAAAATGCATGCACATCCAAGTAGGCAAATACAAATATATGCATGGTAACAAATGATCTAACATATATATCCATAATTAAACAACAACATACATTGATGGTAATATAGAACAGAGTCCATCCATCTGATGGCAGATACTCATTGCAGATTAGATAGTTTAAACATACATATTGAAAGAGAGACATACTGTACAACAAATACTTTAGATTAACAGTCCATTCTTATAAAGGCAGGACTTATAGGAATTATCAGAATGAAAGGGCTATTATATGGAAGGGCTGCAAAGCTCAAAGAAAAGGTTAAAGGCATAGTCTGTTCTCCAGGTAGCAAGGATAATGACGTTAGTATAGCAAAAGAGTCATATAAGAGAGATATTTTGTATGCACTGGTCAGGGCCTATAGGAAAGGTTTGAAACTTAAAACGTCATTTAAACCTGGGTAAGCAGTAGCTTTTAGATCATACACCCATTTGGCCTCTCGGCATAACACCCTCTGATCGAAGTTGTCTCCTTGGGCGGTCTTCATGAATCCTGTCCAAGGCTGAAAATTTGAAGACAAATGCCCCATACACACGATCAGTAATGCTGCCAGCAAAACTCCGATGAGAGCTTTTGGTCGGAAAATGCGACCGTGTGTATGCTCCATCGGACTTTTGCTGGCGGAATTCCAGCCAGCAAAATATTGAGAGCAGGTTGTTAATTTTTCGTTCGGAAAAAGTTCCTAGCCAAAAATGCGATCGTCTGTATGCAATTCCGACGTGCCAAAAATCACACATGCTCAGAATCAAGTACGAGACGGAACCGCTTGGTCTGTGATCTCCTGAATAGGGATGAGGGATGAATAGGGCTGTTCGCAAGTTCGCCGAACAGCGAACAATTTGAGGTGTTTGCGGCAAATTCGAATGCCACGGAACACCCTTTAAAAGTCTATGGGAGAAATCAAAAGTGCTAATTTTAAAGGCTTATATGCAAGTTATTGTCATAAAAAGTGTTTGGGGACCTGGGTCCTGCCCCAGGGGACATGGATCAATGCAAAAAAAGTTTTAAAAACGGCCGTTTTTTCGGGAGCAGTGATTTTAATAATGCTTAAAGTCAAACAATAAAAGTGTAATATCCCTTTAAATTTCGTAGCTGGGGGTGTCTATAGTATGCCTGTAAAGGGGCGCATGTTTCCCGTGTTTAGAACAGTCTGACAGCAAAATGACATTTCAAAGGAAAAAAGTCATTTAAAACTACTCGCAGCTATTGCATTGCCGGTCCGACAATACACATAGAAGTTCATTGATAAAAACGGCATGGGAATTCCCCACAGGGGAACCCCGAACCAAAATAAAAAAAAATGACATGGGGGTCCCCCTAAATTCCATACCAGACCTGAGGGTCTGGTATGGATTTTAAGGGGAACCCCGCGCCAAAATTAAAAAAAAAAAACGGCGTAGGGTCCCCCCAAAAATCCATGCCAGACCCTTATCTGAGCACGCAGCCTGGCAGGCCGCAGGAAAAGAGGGGGGACGAGAGAGCGCCCCCCCTCCTGAACCGTACCAGGCCACATGCCCTCAACTTTGGGAGGGTGCTTTGGGGTAGCCCCCAAAACACCTTGTCCCCATGTTGATGAGGACAAGAGCCTCATCCCCACAACCCTGGCCGGTGGTTGTGGGGGTCTGCGGGCGGGGGGCTTATCAGAATCTGGAAGCCCCCTTTAACAAGGGGACCCCCAGATCCCGCCCCCCATGTGAAATGGTAAGGGTAAGGGGGTACAAAAGTACCCCTACCATTTCACTAAAAAACTGTCAAAAATGTTAAAAATGACAAGAGACAGTTTTTGACAATTCCTTTATTTAAATGCTTCTTCTTTCTTCTATCTTCCTTCATCCTCTTCTTCTTCTTCTGGTTCTTCTGGCTCTTCTGGTTCTTCCTCCGGCGTTCTCGTCCAGCATCTCCTCTGCGGCGTCTTCTATCTTCTTCTCCTCAGGCCACTCCACACCCATGGCATGGGGGGAGGCTCCCGCTCTTCTCTTCATCTTCTTCTCTTCTTCATCTTCTTCATCTTCTTCTTCATCTTCTTCTCTTCTTCTCTTCTTCATTTTCTTCTCCGGGCCGCTCCGCACCCATGCTGGCATGGAGGGGGCTCCCGCTGTGTGACGCGTCTCCTCTACTGATGGTTCTTAAATAATGGGGGGCGAGGCCACCCGGTGACCCCGCCCCCTCTGAGGCACGGGACATGACGGGACTTCCTTGTGGCACTCCCCGTGATGTCACAGGGAAGTCCCGTCAAGTCACCGTGCGTCAGAGGGGGGGAGGGGTCACCGGGTGGCCTCGCCCCCCATTATTTAAGAACCATCAGAAGAGGAGACGCGTCACACAGCGGGAGCCCCCTCCATGCCAGCATGGGTGCGGAGCAGCCCGGAGAAGAAAATGAAGAAGAGAAGAAGAGAAGAAGAGAAGAAGATGAAGAAGAGAAGAAGATGAAGAGAAGAGCGGGAGCCTCCCCCCATGCCATGGGTGCAGAGCAGCCCGAGGAGAAGAAGATAGAAGACGTCGCAGAGGAGATGCTGGACGAGAACGCCGGAGGAAGAACCAGAGGAGCCAGAAGAACCAGAAGAAGAAGAAGAAGATGAAGGAAGATAGAAGAAAGAAGAAGCATTTAAATAAAAGGAATTGTCAAAAACTGTCTCTTGTCATTTTTAAAATTTTTGACAGTTTTTTAGTGAAATGGTAGGGGTACTTTTGTACCCCCTTACCATTTCACACAGGGGGGGTCGGGATCTGGGGGTCCCCTTGTTAAAGGGGGCTTCCAGATTCCGATAAGCCCCCCGCCCGCAGACCCCCACAACCACCAGCCAGGGTTGTGGGGATGAGGCCCTTGTCCTTATCAACATGGGGACAAGGTGTTTTGGGGGGCTACCCCAAAGCACCCTCCCAGTGTTGAGGGCATGTGGCCTGGTATGGTTCAGGAGAGGGGGCGCTCTCTCGTCCCCCCTCTTTTCCTGCAGCCTGCCAGGTTGCGTGCTCGGATAAGGGTCTGGTATGGATTTTTGGGGGGACCTCACGCCGTTTTTTTTTTTTTAATTTTGGCGCGGGGTTACCTTAAAATCCATACCAGACCTTAAGGGTCTGGTATGGAATTTAGGGGGACCCCCACGTCATTTTTTTATTTTAATTTTGGCCTGGGTTCCCCTTAATATCCAAACCAGACCTGAAGGGCCAGATATGGAATTTAGGGGGACCCCCACGTCATTTTTTTTTTTTAATTTTGGTTCGGGGTTCCCCTGTGGGGAATTCCCATGCCGTTTTTATCAATGAACTTCTATGTGTATTGTCGGACCGGCAATGCAATAGCCGCGAGTAGTTTTAAATGACTTTTTTCCTTTGAAATGTCATTTTGCTGTCAGACTGTTCTAAACACGGGAAACATGCGCCCCTTTACAGGCATACTATAGACACCCCCCAGCTACGAAATTTAAAGGGATATTACACTTTTATTGTTTGACTTTAAGCATTATTAAAATCACTGCTCCTGAAAAAACGGCCATTTTTAAAACTTTTTTTTGCATTGATCCATGTCCCCTGGGGCAGGACCCAGGTCCCCAAACACTTTTTATGACAATAACTTGCATATAAGCCTTTAAAATTAGCACTTTTGATTATTCATGTTCATGTCCCATAGACTTTAACGGTGTTCGTGTGTTCGAACAAACTTTTTTCCTGTTCGCATGTTCTGGTGCGAACCGAACAGGGGGGTGTTCGGCTCATCCCTACTCCTGAATAATATTTTTTGTTTTTAAAGCCAGATCTCCATAATAAGGTTTAGAATTATTTTTTACAAAAAAGGTCACTGCCCCCACCTATAACTGGTCTTCACAGCACTGGAAGGGCAAACGCATGTAAAATAAAACCAAAGAATTTCCAAGCTCAACTTACCAACCAGCCTGCGACCAACCGAATTAACCTGCCTAACAGCATGCGGTAAAAACGGGGGGGTTGTATTGTTGACATATTGGTCAGGCAATGCACTGACACCTTTGCTGCCATTGTGCAATCTGCTGGGTGTTCAGTGTGCTCCTGCACCTTTAAGGATGGTTGGGCTCCCTCCAGTCACCTGCCCTTCATCTATCTATTAGAATACATGTGCTCCCACTGTGGAGACTCTTCAAAGTTAGAGTTAGGGTCTGCAGGATACAGGGTGTCTTACCGTGGCCTGCAGGTTATGCATGTATTTGCAAATGTGTGCAACTAAACCCCTGTTTTTAACGCATACTGCTAGGCAGGTAATTCGGTTGGTCGCAGGCTGGTTGGTAAGTTGAGCTTGGAAATTCTTTGGTTTTATTTTACATTAGAATTATTTTTTATAGTCATTTTTTTTTTTTTTTCTAATCAAGATCTCCTGTTTTTTGGATTATTTTTTAATTATTTTCTAGTGATCTCCATAATTTTTTTTTTTTTTTTGGTGTGTCAAGTTTCCACAACAACATTATTATCTTGTATTTTTTTAAAGCTCAAGGAGGTTGGTTTGTGTTGGTGTCCCTTGTTAATTAGACATTGTATTTTGGAAATGTACCTGCCTACTCACAAACAAACTGTCTTATTTGAAGAAAAACACATAGCCAGGTATTTTCATATATAAAAAAAAACATTTATTCTGGTTCATAATAACAAAATAAAGCGGAAGGCAACGCTGGAGAAACTGCTTGAATTTGCAAAGCCTTTGGCCCCAGGGCAGACATCGACTCTTTGTAAATTAAAATTGGTAGCCTGAGAAGTCCATACAATGGGGAGCACAATCTGGTCCAGGACTCCCCGAGATCACAAACAGCAGCAGATGACATATCTGTCCCCAGGCTGTGGTACTACAACAGGCTGCATCTTCTGTCAGACCAGACTGAACCCAGGCCATCACTTTCTTGTCTTCCTTGCAGCCTTCCCTCTATGCTTCCCTGTAGCCTTCTGTGCAGCCTTCCTTGGAGGCTGTAGCTCTGGAGGTGGACTTGTGGCAGGAGGAGGAGGATGGGCGAGCGCAACTAAGTGCATGTTATCACTAATTTGGCCACTCAACCCCTTATGAATGGCCTCAAAAATAATTTTCTCACACCTGATGTGTTGTCCCTCCTCCATTTGCTGCAATTTTGCAGGCACATAGCAGCCATAGGCCTTTTCAGCATCGGGGGGGCTTTTCAGGGCCGCATTAGCCTCCTTAATGAGGCTCAGTGCTGCCTCCTCCACATTACTCCCTTTACTGGCCCTTTTTGTTGGAAGGCAGAGGGGAGGCAACTGGAATTGGGTGAGGCTCCTACTGGGCCCGGCCACCTCCTGGCTGCCACTTACCCCCGCCACCTCTAGGCTGCCACTTACCCGTGCCTCCTCCTGTGTGCCACATTCCAGAGCCTCGTCCTGGCTGAGGTCTTCCTGTGTATGAAAAAGGGACATAGTGTTAGTTTTTGGTTCATCAATCACACACAATTTTCAGCTCATGACTGTTGCAAATTGAATGTTAATAAATAGAAAAGACTATCATTCTGACCCCAGCATTTTTTATTCTTGTCCCAATAATTTGTGGCCCCTACTGTCTATTGATATGTAAAACACTTTTTGTTAAATCATTCATTTGTTATCAATAATAACATCTAGTTAACAACAATCATTTTCGGAAATAAATATTTTAAAAAATACTATACCTGGCTCCAGCTGGGCTCCTCCAGTTCTTCCAGGATGGAAGGCCCAGGTTGGTCCTCGGAAACCTCAGCTGGGGTTGAGTGAAGGGTTGAGAGAAAGGTTGAGGGTTGGTTGGATGGAAGTGTAGAAAGTGATTCCCTTACTTCCATCTGGTCTTCCAGAAACCGCATCCTGTTGTAGTATCACAGACTGGGTGCATACACGTCTTCTGCTGCTGCTGCTTATCTCATGGAAGCCTGGACCTTATTAAGCTCCTTCCTATACGTGCTTCTCAAGTTACCAATTTTCCTCTCCACAAAATCGATGTCTGCGTTGGGGACCTGCGTGTTCACAAATTGCAGCAGTTTCTCCAGCGATGCTTTCCTAGCTGGTTTATTGTGATATAATGGGTTTTTATCCTCCCACAAATTACGCATATCCCTGTATTTGTCAATGAAATAGCTCATGAAATCAAGGCCTTTGAATTGTTTCATATTTGCTGCAAGACAAAATACAAGACAAAAACACTAATATCAGGCTAAACTCTCCTAATCTTATCCCAATATAGGCCTCAATCTCGAATCAGTATAGGCCACTGATTTGAGATTGAAGTAAGTAGTTGTTGTGTGTTCCGATTAGTATTATTACTTGCGGGCTGCTCCATGTGCTTTTCTGTTGTACAGTTTAAAATGGAAAATTTTAGGCTCGTGGGCACAGTAATAGTTCGTAGTAAACATAGTTCATTCACCAACTAAATATAATGTTTTAGGCAGATACAGTGTTAACTACATTTGGTCATGCTAATTTGTATTAAAAGAAGTTTAGTACATTGTTGTCTATATGTGTTTGTAACTAGAATGAATAGCAAACTTGATTCAGTGTAATGTAAGGAGAGGACACTCAGCAGCTGTTCATACATCTGGACTCAGGAGCACTAGTGTGGGACACAATAACAAACTTTTTAGGGTGTCCCACACAGGTGCTCCAGTGGATACTTGGGTTGTCTACATGTGTGAAACTTGTACCAAAAAGGTAAGTATTTCAACTTTTTTAAGGGAATGATTAAAGTGGAGGGCCACCCTGAAAAAAAAAATTGCACCAAAAATCCTAAAAAAATTAAAAAAAAAACCTTTGAAAAAAAAATTTAAACTTACCTGAACCCTTGTTGCTATGCAGTCTTCCTAATCTGCCTGTTCCTATTCCGCAGCGTGTCCTGTTCCTCGGTGAGTGGCCCCGTTGCCTTCTGGGAACTGTGTGTGTTCCCAGAAAACCACGGGGCCATTCACAGAGCGCCACACCGCTCGCACGTGCGCAGTAGGAAACTGTCAATGAAGCTGCAAGGCTCCATTGCCTGTTTCCCTTACTTAGGATGGTGGTGCCAGGACCCGAAACCCGAGGGACGGGTCAGCCTTGGGCGGCCGACATCGTGGGCACCCAGGACAGGTAAGTCTACTTATTTAAAGTCAGCAGCTACAGTGTTTGTAGCTGCTGACTTTAAAAAAAAATTTTAGCTGGCCGGAATCCCGCTTTAACCACTTGCCGACTGCCTCACGCCTATATACGTGAGCAGAATGGCACGGGCAGGCAAAATCACGTACCTGGTACGTGATTGCCTTCCCGCGGGCAGGGGGTCCGGTAGGACCCCTCCCGGTGCCAGCGGCGGTCGGCTTTGGTCTGGCAGCGATCAGAGATGAGGGGGAGGCCATCTGATCGTGCCCCCCCTCGCGATCGCTCCCAGCCAATGAGAAACATCCCCTGCCTCTGTATAGTACACAGAGGCAGAGGATGTGATGTCATCTCTCCACGGCTCGGCAGTTTCCGTTCCGGCGCCGAGGAGAGAAGACATGTGAGTGCACAACACACACACACAGTAGAACATGCCAGGCACACTTTACACCCCCGAACCCCCCCGATCGCCCCCCGATCCCCCCCAATCACCCCTCCCCCCTGTCAAACTGACACCAAGCAGTGGTTTTTTTTTTTTCTGATTACTGCATGGTGTCAGTTTGTGACAGTTAGAAGTGGTAGGACAGTTACTGTTAGCCCCCTGTAGGTCTAGGATACCCAACTATCCCCCCCTAATAAAGTTTTAACCCCTTGATCACCCCCTGTCGCCAGTGTCACTAAGCGGTCATTTTTCTGATCGCTGTATTAGTGTCACTGGTGGCGCTAGTTAGGGACGTAAATATTTAGGTTCGCCATCAGCGTTTTATAGCGACAGGGACCCCCATATACTATCTAATAAATGTTTTAACCCCTTGATTGCCCCCTAGTTAACCCTTTCACCACTGATCACCGTGTAACTGTTACAGGTGACGCTGGTTAGTTCGTTTATTTTTTATAGTGTCAGGGCACCCGCCGTTTATTACTGAATAAAGGTTTAGCCCCCTGATCGCCCGGCGGTGATATGCGTCGCCCCAGGCAGTGTCAGATTAGCGCCAGTACCGCTAACACCCACGCACGCAGCATACGCCTCCCTTAGTGGTATAGTACCTGAACGGATCAATATCTGATCCGATCAGATCTATACTAGCGTCTCCAGCAGTTTAGGATTCCCAAAAACGCAGTGTTAGCGGGATCAGCCCAGATACCTGCTAGCACCTGCGTTTTGCCCCTCCGCCCGGCCCAGCCCAGCCCACCCAAGTGCAGTATCAATCGATCACCGACACTTACAAAACACTAAACGCATAACTGCAGCATTCGCAGAGTCAGGCCTGATCCCTGCGATCGCTAACAGTTTTTTTGGTAGCTTTTTGATGAACTGGCAAGCACCAGCCCCAGGCAGCGTCAGATTAGCGCCAGTACCGCTAACACCCACGCACGCACCGTACACCTCCCTTAGTGGTATAGTATCTGAACGGATCAATATCTGATCCGATCTGATCTATACTGGCGTCGCCAGCAGTTTAGGGTTCCCAAAAATGCAGTGTTAGCGGGATCAGCCCAGATACCTGCTAGCACCTGCATTTTGCCCCTCCGCCCGGCTCAGCCCAGCCCACCCAAGTGCAGTATCGATTGATCACTGTCACTTACAGAACACTAAACGCATAACTGCAGCATTCGCAGAGTCAGGCCTGATCCCTGCGATCGCTAACAGTTTTTTTGGTAGCGTTTTGGTGAACTGGCAAGCACCAGCCCCAGGCAGTGTCAGGTTAGTGCCAGTACCGCTAACACCCACGCATGCAGCATACGCCTCCCTTAGTGGTATAGTATCTGAACGGATCAATATCTGATCCGATCAGATCTATAATGGCGTCCCCAGCAGTTTAGGGTTCCCAAAAATGCAGTGTTAGCAGGATCAGCCCAGATACCTGCTAGCACCTGCGTTTTGCCCCTCCGCCTGGCTCGGCCCAGCCCAGCCCACCCAAGTGCAGTATCGATCGATCACTGTCACTTACAAAACACTAAACACATAACTGCAGCGTTCGCAGAGTCAGGCCTGATCCCTGCGATCGCTAACAGTTTTTTTGGTAGCGTTTTGGTGAACTGGCAAGCATCAGCGGCCTAGTACACCCCGGTCGTAGTCAAACCAGCACTGCAGTAACACTTGGTGACGTGGCGAGTTCCATAAGTGCAGTTCAAGCTGGTGAGGTGGCAAGCACAAGTAGTGTCCCGCTGCCACCAAGAAGACGAACATAGGCCCGTCGTGCCCATAGTGCCCTTCCTGCTGCATTCGCCAATCCTAATTGGGAACCCACCACTTCTGCAGTGCCCGTAATTCCCCCATTCACATCCCCAACCAAATGCAGTCGGCTGCATGAGAGGCATTTTTATGTCCTCCCGAGTACCCCTACCCAGCGAACCCCCCCAAAAAAGATGTCATGTCTGCATCAAGCGCGGATATAAGCGTGACAACCGCTATTTTTGTCCCTCCTGTCCTGACAATCCTGGTCTTTGCATTGTTGAATGTTTTGAACGCTACCATTCACTAGTTGAGTATTAGCGTAGGGTACAGCATTCCACAGACTAGGCACACATTCACAGGGTCTCCCAAGATGCCATCGCATTTTGAGAGACCCGAACCTGGAACCGGTTACAGTTATAAAAGTTAGTTACAAAACAAAGTGTAAAAAAAAAAAAAAAAAAAAAACACAAACAAAAATATAAAATAAAAAAAAAATAGTTGTCGTTTTATTGTTCTCTCTCTCTATTCTCTCTCTATTGTTCTGCTCTTTTTTTACTGTATTCTATTCTGCAATGTTTTATTGTTATTATGTTTTATCATGTTTGCTTTTCAGGTATGCAATTTTTTATACTTTACCGTTTACTGTGCTTTATTGTTAACCATTTTTTGGTCTTCAGGTACGCCATTCACGACTTTAAGTGGTTATACCAGAATGATGCCTGCAGGTTTAGGTATCATCTTGGTATCATTCTTTTCAGCCAGCGGTCGGCTTTTATGTAAAAGCAATCCTAGTGGCTAATTAGCCTCTAGACTGCTTTTACAAGCAGTGGGAGGGAATGCCCCCCCCACCGTCTTCCGTGTTTTTCTCTGGCTCTCCTGTCTCAACAGGGAACCTGAGAATGCAGCCGGTGATTCAGCCAGCTGACCATAGAGCTGATCAGAGACCAGAGTGGCTCCAAACATCTCTATGGCCTAAGAAACCGGAAGCTACGAGCATTTTATGACTTAGATTTTGCCGGATGTAAACAGCGCCATTGGGAAATTGGGAAAGCATTTTATCACACCGATCTTGGTGTGGTCAGATGCTTTGAGGGCAGACGAGAAATCTAGGGTCTAATAGACCCCAATTTTTTCAAAAAAGAGTACCTGTCACTACCTATTGCTATCATAGGGGATATTTACATTCCCTGAGATAACAATAAAAATTATTTAAAAAAATAAATAAATAAAATTAAAAAAAAAAAAAAAAAAAAGCACCCCTGTCCCCCCTGCTCTCGCGCTAAGGCGAACGCAAGCGTCGGTCTGGCGTCAAATGTAAACAGCAATTGCACCATGCATGTGAGGTATCACCGCGAAGGTCAGATCGAGGGCAGTAATTTTAGCAGTAGACCTCCTCTGTAAATCTAAAGTGGTAACCTGTAAAGGCTTTTAAAGGCTTTTAAAAATGTATTTAGTTTGTCGCTACTGCACGTTTGTGCGCAATTTTAAAGCATGTCATGTTTGGTATCCATGTACTCGGCCTAAGATCATCTTTTTTATTTCATCAAACATTTGGGCAATATAGTGTGTTTTAGTGCATTAAAATTTAAAAAAGTGTGTTTTTTCCCCAAAAAATGCATTTGAAAAATCGCTGCGCAAATACTGTGTGAAAAAAAAAATGAAACACCCACCATTTAAATCTGTAGGGCATTTGCTTTAAAAAAATATATAATGTTTGGGGGTTCAAAGTAATTTTCTTGCAAAGAAAAATATTTTTTCATGTAATCAAAAATTGTCAGAAAGGGCTTTGTCTTCAAGTGGTTAGAAGAGTGGGTGATGTGTGACATAAGCTTCTAAATGTTGTGCATAAAATGCCAGGACAGTTCAAAACCCCCTCAAATGACCCCATTTTGGAAAGTAGACACCCCAAGCTACTTGCTGAGAGGCATGTCGAGTCCATGGAATATTTTATATTGTGACACAAGTTGCGGGAAAGAGACAATTTTTTTTTTTTTTGCACAAAGTTGTCACTAAATGATATATTGCTCAAACATGCCATGGGAATATGTGAAATTACACCCAAAATACATTCTGTTGCTTCTCCTGAATATGGGGATACCACATGTGTGGGACTTTTTGGGAGCCTAGCCGCGTACGGGACCCCGAAAACCAAGCACCGCGTTCAGGCTTTCTAGGGGCGTAAATTTTTTATTTCACTCTTCACTGCCTATCACGGTTTCGGAGGCCATGGAATGCCCAGGTGGCAAAAACCCCCCCAAATGACCCTATTTTGTAAAGTAGACACCCCAAGCTATTTGCTGAGCAGTATAGTGAGTATTTTGCAGACCTCACTTTTTGTCACAAAGTTTTGAAAATTGAAAAAAGAAAAAAAAAAATTTTTTTCTTGTCTTTCTTCATTTTCAAAAACAAATGAGAGCTGCAAAATACTCACCATGCCTCTCAGCAAATAGCTTGGGGTGTCTACTTTCCAAAATGGGGTCATTTGGGGGGGGTTTGTGCCACCTGGGCATTCCATGGCCTCCAAAACTGTGATAGGCAGTGAAGAGTGAAATCAAAAATTTACACCCTTAGAAATCCTGAAGGCGGTGATTGGTTTTCGGGGCCACGTACACGGCTAGGCTCCTAAAAAGTCCCACACATGTGGTATCCCCATACTCAGGAGAAGCAGCTAAATGTATTTTGGGGTGCAATTCCACATATGCCCATGGCCTGTGTGAGCAATATATCATTTAGTGACAACTTTGTGCAAAAAAAAAAAAATTGTCACATTCCCGCAACTTGTGTCAAAATATAAAATATTCCATGGACTCAACATGCCTCAAAGCAAATAGCTTAGGGTGTCTACTTTCCAATATGGGGTCATTTGGGGGGGTTTATGCCATCTGGGCATTTTATGGCCTTCAAAACTGTGATAGGTAGTGAGGAGTGAAATCAAAAATGTACGCCTTTAGAAATCCTGAAGGCAGTGATTGGTTTTCGGGGCCACGTACACGGCTAGGCTCCTAAAAAGTCCCACACATGTGGTATCCCCATACTCAGGAGAAGCAGCTAAATGTATTTTGGGGTGCAATTCCACATATGCCCATGGCCTGTGTGAGCAATATATCATTTAGTGACAACTTTTTGTAATTTTTTTTTTTTTGTCATTATTCAATCACTTGGGACAAAAAAATGAATATTCAATGGGCTCAACATGCCTCTCAGCAATTTCCTTGGGGTGTCTACTTTCCCAAATGGGGTCACTTGTGGGGGTTTTGTACTGCCCTGCCATTTTAGCACCTCAAGAAATGACATAGGCAGTCATAAATTAAAGGCTGTGTAAATTCCAGAAAATGTACCCTAGTTTGTAGGCGCTATAACTTTTGCGCAAACCAATAAATATACACTTATTGACATTTTTTTTACCAAAAACATGTGGCCGAATACATTTTGGCCTAAATGTATGACTAAAATTGAGTTTATTGGATTTTTTTTAGAACAAAAAGTAGAAAATATCATTTTTTTTCAAAATTTTCGGTCTTTTTCCGTGTATAGCGCAAAAAATAAAAACGGCAGAGGTGATCAAATACCATCAAAAGAAAGCTCTATTTGTGGGAAGAAAAGGACGCAAATTTCGTTTGGGTACTGCATTGCATGACCGCGCAATTAGCAGTTAAAGCGACGCAGTGCCAAATTGTAAAAAGTGCTCTGGTCAGGAAGGGGGTAAATCCTTCCGGGGCTGAAGTGGTTAATGTCTTCAACTTGGAACTCTGCCCAAACAGACAATTGCACCCCACTTCCAAGCAATGTTTCACATTCATATTTCTGGTCACAAATATCTGTGTGCTAAGTATACCTTTTGTTTCATTCTCATAGGGGAGAAAAGACTCGGGACATCGGAGGACAACAGGAACCCCCCATCTCCTAAAGAAGGGGAACAGAGGACACCACAACCTCAGGATGTGGCGGAAGGAGAGGTGGTGGAGGTTGTCACCATAACAGGTGAGTGTCTGAGACCACAGATTCAGGTAATAGATGTATGCCTGCATATTTATAATATATGGTGTGTATTTTTTCTTTTAGGTGATGTGCATGTTGTGGAAGAACAATCTACTCATTTCACGGCTGACAGTGCACAAAGGCTAATCCAGGAGATAATGTGGTGTAGTCGGGATTTAGACCTCATCAAGGAAAAAACCAAGGAGATTGAACAAAGAATGAAGAACATGTTTGATGTACTAGGGAGAATCTAAATAAAAAAAAAAATTACACCTTTTTTATTTTCTCTAAGAACATTTAAATAACCTTTTTATACATTTTAAAAGCCAAATTTGGAAGATGCACACGGTATGTCAACATGTGCTATCTGCCATCAGGGGATTTCAATGTACACATTTTGTGGGTGCAACCCCTTCCTCCCAACTCTAGTAGGTAAGAGGAAGGGGTTGCACCCCCAAAACACATCCATTGATCCCCTATGATGGGAGACAGCACATGTTGACATTAGGCATGGGATCAGGAGAGAAATTCCCATGTTTACTCCCAATTTGTGTGCATCTTCTAAATTTGGCTTTACCAGGGGGACATCGCCCCATCTGATGAAGGCAAGATCAAGATATTTTTGACATTATAATGTCTGATATTGCCTTCAGTTTTTCAATGTTGAACTTTGTAAGTTCCTGAGGTGTGTATGTTATGTTTTGAAACATGCCTGTTTATGTAAAGGTAAAGATTTATAAAACAAAGATGTTATTTTTTTAACAAAAAGGTTTTACAACGCACATGTGAATGTGCACAGAGTAAAAGATTTTATACTCAACAATGTGTGGCTTCTTCTTTCAATGCTCAATATCAGTTTTTGTATTTAGTTGGTGTTTACAGTGACAATGGGTGTTATTTAATAATGGAAAAACCACTTAGCACTACAAGTGCACTAGGAGAACCTAGCAGACAGATAAAAGAAACCCAAGCAGTAAATCAAATTCAAAATTTTATCATATCATTTTTTTTTAAATTTTGCAAATATTTAAAAATTTGCTGGCATAGCAATGGCCCCCCACCCGTAAAATAATCCACACATTTTTGACGCACTTCACGGGCGCTTTGGGGGGGCAATCCAGAACGGCCAGCTTCCAGGGCTGTCATTGTTGGTTCATGAAATCCGCCCTCAGGCCCAACTGCGACTACATAATTAGTAGCATTTCTCTTTAAAAAGTTGTGCAAGATGCAGCATGCTAACACAATGTGGTTAACTTTGTACTCTGCCATATTTATAGCCGTTAGAAATAGGCAGAACCGGATGGCTATTATCCCAAAGGTGTTCTCCAGGACTCTTCAGACTCTGGCCAGCTGGAAATTAAAAACCCTCTTCTCTGGGGTGAGGGTCCTCTGGGGGAATGGCCTCATCATGTGATCACCCAGATCAAACGCTTCATCAGCAAAAATAAAAAATGGGAGTCCTTCCACGTTCTCTTCCGCAGGTGGCAATCTCAAGCCACCACTCTGGAGACATGTGTAGAACTCGGTCTGGGCAAAGACTCCACCATCTGACATACAGCCTGTGACAGACTCACCCGGGATAGAGGCTTTTGGAGGGGACTGAATGCAAGCCTCTTGCCGACCGATTATGGGCCCTGGCATTTGGGGAAATGGTGCTCTTTGTGAGCTGTATGCCTGGGGACTCTTGAGGTGGTATTACTGTGGATTCGGGTCCTGGTCCCCCAGGACACACAGACTCTGGGGACCCTGTGTATGCCATATGGGAAATGGTGACTTGGAGGGTATGTCTTGGATTGCTTAAAATGGGACAGTAATATTTATCCCCAATATCTCCCAGGATATATATGTAAAGACTATTATTGGTTTGTTTGATTCTGAACTCAACATGTTAATTGAGTGAGCTGATCACATTAGCCTCCAGGACTGACGAGGAGATGAACAGTCTGCTCCTACTATAGTTGTTGATGACTAGGCTGAAGAGGGGGGGGACACTGTTTGTATTGTTAATTGTAATTAGCTCCTGCTATTGTGAAAATGTCCTGTGGTTGTACTTATGATAATGTATAATGTACTGTGTGAAGCTCGGTGACCACAAGTCTGAGCAAAAGATCATGTTAGATAATTAGCTCATGTTAATTAGGTTAGGTTTTAGTCATCCTGCTTTATATGTTTGTGTGAGATCTCAAATAAAGAGTTAGTCCATGTTAGCAGTGAAACAAGTGTCGCCTTGTTTTGTGCTTATGAGCGGTTGGAATATCGAATATCTGTATCCAGACTGGGAGGAAGTGGTATACTGACGGAAGCACTCAGGTGGAGTGTGAGATTGGATCCGTCACACAGCCATTCTTCCCCACGTCCACATAGAGAAACTCATATGTCGCTGACACCACCGCCATCAACACGATACTATTGAAACCCTTATAATTAAAATAGTATGACCTTGAATGGGGTGGTGGGACGATGTGGACGTGCTTCCCATCAATTGCCCCTCCACAGTTAGGAAAGTCCCAATGGTCGGCAAAGTGGGATGCCACAGTCTGCCATACCTGTGGTGTTGAAGGAAACTGTGGAGTCAAAACATAAAAAAAAAAATAGTACTTTTGCACATAACATTGCAAGCAGATTAGACAAACATTCTTGGCCAACATCAGTATAACATTTATTTTAATGAGTATTTAAAGACAATAACATAAGGTCCACTTATCAGATTCCTCACCCCTCTGATGGCCCATTGGAAACATTTTAGGGGGAGGGCTATAAATGAGTTTAAGGACAACAATAATATTTGGACACATTTTAGGGGGTGTTTAGGGTAAAGCACTACAATGGAGCTGACAAAACACATTGTTAAGTGACTAGGCTAGGTGTATATGGACCCAGGATAGCATGCTGGGGAGGTTAGTGAAGGCAAATATGCAAGAAGGACAAAAAAGGAGCATTGAAAACTTCAGCATGCATGAGGATAAAGAGGACCTTCACAGCATATTACAATCATGGTAATTAGGAAATGCTGAAAGAAATACAATGCATTAGCATATATGAAATACATAGAATGTGATGTTAAAGGAGAAAACTTACCCTAATATAGTTCTTCTGCAGGACCTGAATAATGGCAGAACAGGTCTCTGGGATAATGATCCCCAGAGCCTGGGGGGAAATGCCTGTCAAGAACTTGAGGTCCTGTAGACTTCTCCCTGTTGCCAAGTACCGCAAGGTGGTGACTAACCTCTGCTCCGGAGTGATGGCTTACCGCATTCAGGTCTCCTGCTTGGTAATATAAGGGGACAGCAAAGCCAACAGACAGTGAAAAATGGGGTCCGTCATCCGGAGAAAATTCCTGAAATCATTAGGGTTATTCTCTTGGATCTGCAAAGGCATGTGCGAGAATTGGTCACGCTGGAGTAACCAATTCTTAGTCCATGAACTCCTCCCCACCCTGTTCATGGACTGTACTTGGGTCAAACTAATAACCCCAACACCAAGCACCCGCATAGCACGTACTCTACGACAAGCACATACCCGCAACATGGCTTCAAAACGGTCGGCTGGTCAGAACAAACTAACAGAATGCACTGAAAAACAGCAAGGCCTGTGTAGAGCTAGCTGAAAATCAGAAACGAGCAGACAAGAATGCACTGAAAAACAGATACGAACTGACAACACGCACAGAAAACCAGATACAAACCCACAAGCACAAACTGAAAAGCAGTAACAGACTGAAAAGCACAAAAGCTGAAAAACGCGAATCGTCTCTCACCAAACTTCTACTAACATGAGATAAACACGAGATTAGCAGAAGGAACCCAAAGGGTGGCGCAGTGGCTATTGAACTTCCTTTTTCTAGTGCCGTCGTATGTGTTGTACGTCACCGCGTTCTTGACGGTCGGAATTTGGTGTGACCGTGTGTATGCAGGACAAGCTTGAGCGGAATCCCATCGGAAAAGCCATCATACCTTTTTCCAACCAAAATTCCAATTGTGTGTACATGGCAAAAGGGATCATAACAGTGCTTAACCGCTTCAGCCCCGGAAGATTTTAGCCCCTTCCTGACCAAAACACTTTTTACAATTTGGCACTGCATCGCTTTAACTGACAATTGCGTGGTTGTGCGATACTGTACCCAAACTAATTTGCATCCTTTTTTTCCCACAAATAGAGCTTTATCTATTGGTGGTATTTGATCACCTCTCTGGTTTTTATTTTTTGTGCTATAAACAAAAAAAGAGCAACAATTTTGAAAAAAAAATATATATATATTTTTTTTACTTTTTACTATAATAAATATCCACTTTTTTTAAAACAAATGTATTCATCAGTTTAGGCCAATATGTATTCTTCTACATATTTTTGGTAAAAAAAAAATCGCAATAAGTGTATATTATTTGATTTGCGCAAAAGTTATAGCGTCTACAAAATAGGGGATAGCTTGACAGGTACATGATTCTGCACTTCCGGTTCTGGGGCACGCAGGATGTCTGCCTGGCAATCGTTTGGGAGAGGCTACGTAAACAAGGCAGATCACTGTTCTGTTAGTAGGGGAGGTAGAGATCCCGTGTTTTTGCTAAGCAGGAACATGGATCTCTGCCTTCTCATAGCATTAACACATCTACCACAGTTAGTAATCACTCCCTAGGGACACATTTAACCCTTTGATCGCCCCTGATGTTAACCCCCTTACCTGTCATTAATACAGTGACAGTGCATATTTTTAGCACTGATCACTATATTGGTGTCACTGGTCCCCAAAAAAGTGTCACTTTGTCCCCCTCAATGTTGCAGTTCCGCTATAAGTCACTGATTGCCAAGATTACTAGTAAATAAATAAATAAAAATTCTTCAAAACTATCCCATAGTTTGTAGACGCTATAACTTTTGCGCAAACAGATCAATATACTCTTATTTGGATTTTTTACCAAACATTTAGCAGAATACATATTGATCTAAACTGATGAGGAAGTTTGATTTTTTTACATTTTTTTATTGGAAATGTTTTATAGCAGAAAGTAGGAAATGTGTGATATTGAGTGGGTTGAAAATGGCGCCTAGTGTAATGTTTTACAACACAGTTGCCCCTTTAAGAAAGCGTAAACACTGAACCATAAAAAAATCAAATGTAAAGGTGTTGGCGCTAAAAACATCAAGGTGAATAATACAAATTGGACTTTATATATTTTGCTTTTTCAATCACCACTTGCATTTTCTTAATACTGTTCACATCCAAAGTGACAATTCCAACACCACAAGTAAATAAATATTAATCTTCTGGTTTTATGTTCCTTCAAAAAACTTTACCACAAGTTCTCATGAGGTAGATGGCAACTCACCAAAGGTGTCTGACCACTTTTTATGGTAGGTCAAAATGCGCTTAGATTGAATGGACCAGAGGAATCCTAGGTTGGTATCTCTCCGTTGTGTAACCACCTCTAGATGGCGACACAGAACAGACTCCACCAAGGACACACAAAAAGAGCTCTTATGGTGTAGTAAGTTTTAATAAAAAATGTTTAAATAGATAACAAAAGATTTTGCACTCACATGTGACTGTGCTATGCCCAGCACTAAGGTGTCTACAGCATGTGCGGGTGGATATATATCGGAATTGCGGTGGCGTGCAATCCACGCCTTGTCCTGGATGTCACAAAGAAGACCTGGAAGTGATGAGTTTGCGCTTCTACGTACGTTTCACCATACTGGCATCATCAGGAAGTGACAAACTGCCATTTCCTGTTTGCTTTTATAATGCACAAAAGGGTGCGATTGGCTAGGATAAAAGGAATCTCCCTCATTCCGGAATATCATCGCAAATGCCGCACATACCTAATGAACAATTACAACTAACAATGATAGCTATAGATTCATAAAAAATGCTAGGTAAGAATAAAACTAGTTTAAAATTACATAGATATCTAATATAACATATCCCCCATCACAAATATGGTTTCCTTGATTGGGTATACCATGTGTGGACAAAACACTCTCTGGCACCCTCTAGTAGGGGAATAAAATACCATAGATTGGATATCGAAGTAGAAATGGTGATGGTATTACTGTACAATAGAAAAAAAAATATTTATAGAATTTTATAAAAATAAAAAATAATTACAAAAAGGAAATGCAGGGCTAGTTAAAAACACCTGAACATATTCAAAAAATACGGGGGTTTGGTCACACTATATGGTCATATAGTGCTAAGCCCACTTACTGCGACAAAGTACCCTGAATTAGTGGGTCCTACATTAGTAATAGAATGGAAGATCCTTTGTCTCAACCATGGGAGCTGAACTCTTCTATGTGGGAGAACTATTACTAGTGTAGGACCCACTAATTCGGGGTACTTTGTCACAGTAAGTGGGCTTAGCACTATATGACCATATAGTGTGACCAAACCCCCGTATTTTTTGAATATGTTCAGGTGTTTTTAACTAGCCCTGCAGGAAATGTCATTCTTGTATGTGTGCGCTGTAAAATATTTTGGACTGTTTGTAGGTCTTATAGCAGCACCATCTTGAATTTAAACGCATTGTATGGTGTGCCCCCCAAATATGTTCTTGTATATTGTAATAGGCCCTGACCAGGTTTTTTGGGCTGGAGCACCCCTCCCCCTCCTCATTACCTCCTATTTAGTGGCCACCAGTGTTTAGGATGTATCCCCTTCAGTTCTCCCACATAGAGGAGTTCAGTTCCCATGGTTGAGACAAAGGATCTTCCATTCTATTACTAGTGTAGGACCCACTAATTCGGGGTACTTTGTCGCAGTAAGTGGGTTTAGCACTATATGACCATATAGTGTGACCAAACCCCCATATTTTTTGAATATGTTCAGGTGTTTTTAACTAGCCCTGCAGGAAATGTCATTCTTGTATGTGTGCGCTGTAAAATATTTTGGACTGTTTGTAGGTCTTATAGCAGCACCATCTTGAATTTAAATGCATTGTATGGTGTGCCCCCCAAATATGTTCTTGTATATTGTAATAGGCCCTGACCAGGTTTTTTGGGCTGGAGCACCCCTCCTCATTACCTCCTATTTAGTGGCCACCAGTGTTTAGGATGTATCCCCTTCAGTTCTCCCACATAGAGGAGTTCAGCTCCCATGGTTGAGACAAAGGATTTTCCACTCTATTACTAGTGTAGGACCCACTAATTCGGGGTACTTTGTCACAGTAAGTGGGCTTAGCACTATATGACCATATAGTGTGACCAAACCCCCGTATTTTTTGAATATGTTCAGGTGTTTTTAACTAGCCCTGCAGGAAATGTCATTCTTGTATGTGTGCGCTGTAAAATATTTTGTACTGTTTGTAGGTCTTATAGCAGCACCATCTTGAATTTAAACGCATTGTATGGTGGGCCCCCCAAATATGTTCTTGTATATTGTAATAGGCCCTGTCCAGGTTTTTTGGGCTGGAGCACCCCTCCCCCTCCTCATTACCTCCTATTTAGTGGCCACCAGTGTTTAGGATGTATCCCCTTTAGTTCTCCCACATAGAGGAGTTCAGCTCCCATGGTTGAGACAAAGGATCTTCCATTCTATTACTAGTGTAGGACCCACTAATTCGGGGCACTTTGTCGCAGTAAGTGGGCTTAGCACTATATGACCATATAGTGTGACCAAACCACCATATTTTTTGAATATGTTCAGGTGTTTTTAACTAGCCCTGCAGGAAATGTCATTCTTGTATGTGTGCGCTGTAAAATATTTTGGACTTTCTAATTCAGCCGCACAACCCCACATCCAAGATGGCGCCGGCAGACATGGAGGAGAATCACGCGGCTCATACACACAGTGGGGACTGGATGTGAGGCAAAGCAGCAGCCGCAACAACAGCAACCTGCAACAGGGACAAGGTCAGTACCCACCGCCTCCTTCTGCCTCATCCAGCCCAGCTAAGAGCAGGCAAAAAACATCACTAGCTCCTGCAGACACTGCGGAGGTCAACGGCTTTAACTCCTCACTAGACGATACCAGGGAACTACAGGAATCCATCACTGACTTCCCCTCACTGAATCAGCCAGTCATGGACACGACTCTCAAGGACATGCTGGTGTCCTTGCGCTCCATATTACATGCTGATATACTATCCATCACCCAGCAATTCAAATCAGAGATGACAGCAGTAAATAACAGAGTCTCCCACATTGAAACTAAGATGGGCGAATTTGCATCCACCTATAATGACCTGGTCAATGTCCACAATGATAGGGATGATGAGCTTATGTCTATTAAAACAAAACTGGCCGATTTAGAGGACAGATCAAGACGGATCCCCGAATCGGTCAAGCCCCCAGACCTGAAAGAATACTTTCTAAGCCTCATGAAAGCTGCACTCCCAGATGCACCACTAGAGGACCTAGTTATCGACCGCATCCACCGACTTCCAAGGCCCAGGAACATCCCAGAACACCTTCCCAGGAATGCTATAGTTTGGGTCCACTTCTATCACGTTAAGGACCAGTTCATGATGACAGTGAGAAGATCCGAAAACCTGCCCCTAGAACTACAGCATCTATCCTTTTTTTGACGATCTCTCTGCATTCGCTATGCAGCAACACAGGCAGCTGGCTACCATAACCAAGCCACTAAATAATCATCACATTCAGTACAGATGGTTATACCCAGCCAAGCTACTGATCACCAGGGAGGGCAAATCGCATGTGGTAACAAGGATGGTATCCGCCTTCTGAGAGACTGGCAAATACTAGACTCGCACAACAATGGGAAAGTCACACCACACTCACCCCCATCCACCGCGCCAGCTCGGACACTGAAACAGGCTAAAAGCCTACAGATGTAATGTACATCTTTCAAACACCGATTGGCCCAGGAGAATGCCACTTAGCTCTTTGTTCGCTTTACCGCCCAAGTTATAGTGGTACTTTATCCGCACAGATTCCTCACAGGATCGTTTCTTTTTTATATATACAATGGGGCAAAAAAGTATTTAGTCAGCCACCAATTGTGCAAGTTCTCCCACTTAAAAAGATGAGAGAAGCCTGTAATTGTCATCATAGGTATACCTCAACTATGAGAGACAAAATGTGGAAACAAATCCAGACAATCACATTGTCTGATTTGGAAAGAATTTATTTGCAAATTATGGTGGAAAATAAGTATTTTGTCAATATCAAAAGTTCATCTCAATATTTTGTTATATATCCTTTGTTGGCAATGACAGAGGTCAAACGTTTTCTGTAAGTCTTCACAAGGTTGTCACACACTGTTGCTGGTATATTGGCCCATTCCTCCATGCAGATTTCCTCTAGAGCAGTGATGTTTTCAGGCTGTCGCTGGGCAACACGGACTTTCAACTCCCTCCAAAGGTTTTCTATGGGGTTGAGATATGGAGACTGGCTAGGCTACTCCAGGACCTTGAAATGCTTCTTATGGAGCCACTCCTTCGGTGCGCGGGCGGTGTGTTTGGGATCACTGTCATGCTGAAAGACCCAGCCAGGTTTCATCTTCAGTACCCTTGCTGATGGGAGGAGGTTTGCACTCAAAATCTCATGATACATGGCCCCATTCATTCTTTTATGTACATGGATCAGTCCTCCTGTTCCCTTTGCAGAGAAACAGCCCCAAAGCATGATGTTGCCACCTCCATGCTTCACAGTAGGTATGGTGTTCTTTGGTTGCAACTCAGAATTCTCTCTCCTCCAAACAGGACGAGTTGTGTTTCTACCAAACAGTTCTACTTTGGTTTCATCTGACCATATGACATTCTCCCAATCCTCTTCTGGATCATCCAAATGCTCTCTAGCAAACCTCAGACGGGCCCGGACATGTACTGGCTTAAGCAGGGGGACACGTCTGGCACTGCAGGATCCGAGTCCCTGGCGGCGTAGTATGTTACTGATGGTAGCCTTTGTTACGTTGGTCCCAGATCTCTGCAGGTCATTCACTAGGCTCCCCTATGTGGTTCTGGGATTTTTGCTCACCATTCCTGTGATCATTTTGACCCCACAGGGTGAGATCTTGCGTGGAGCCCCAGATCGAGGGAGATTATCAGTAGTCTTGTATGTCTTCCATTTTCTAATTATTGCTCCTACAGTTGATTTCTTCACACCAAGCTGTTTGCCTATTGCAGATTCAGTCTTCCCAACCTGGTGCAGGTCAACAATTTTGTTTCTGGTGTCCTTTGACAGCTCTTTGGTCTTCACCATAGTTGAGTTTGGAGTGTAACTGTTTGAGGTTATGGACAGGTGTCTCTTATACTGATAACAAGTTCAAACAGGTGCCATTAATACAGGTAATGAGTGGAGGACAGAGGAGCCTCTTAAAGAAGAAGATACAGGTCTGTGAGAGCCAGAAATCTTGCTTGTTTGTAGATGACCAAATACTTATTTTCCACCATAATTGCGAATAAATTCTTTCAAAAATCAGACAATGTGATTGTCCGGATTTGTTTCCACATTTTGTCTCTCATAGTTGAGGTATACCTATGATGACAATTACAGGCCTCTCTCATCTTTTTAAGTGGGAGAACTTGCACAATTGGTGGCTGACTAAATACTTTTTTGGCCCACTGTATTTGTTTCTCTATTCCTCTTGTTCCCCTCCTATTGTTCAATGTTACAGGAGAAGACATACGGGTCTTCCAAAGTGATTCGTCCAGACATATGAGAGCCCTCTCACCAGTATCTCATCGCGTCCTAGCTTCTCATCTAGCTAAACAGCACCGATGTTAGGGGTAGTCCGAAACACTTCTACTCCACCATAATCAGCAACAAGGTACGTTCTCTACAATCTATCAAAATGGCTTTCAGTATATCATCACTAAACGTAAAAGGTCCGAATAGCCCACACAAACGCCAAATGGCATGGAAGGAAGCATCCAGGCTTAAGAGTGATATCATTTGCTTTCAAGAAACACATTTTATTTCAAGTAAACCCCCTTCCTTTAGCAACCGTAAATTCCCCAAAATATACACAGCAAATGGCCCAAAAAAGAAAGGAGGAGTAGCAATAGCAGTAAGAGACACTATTCCATTCTCACAGCTTGAAACCCACCTTGACAATTCCGGCAGATTTATCATTCTAGTGTGTGAGATATTCAAAGTTAAATACTCGTTAGTAAATGTATATCTCCCGAACAACCACCAACAACGATTCTTAAAGAAAATATGGAAAAAGGTAGAATCCAGGAAACAGGGGCACATAATTCTTTGTGGGGATTTCAATGCAATCCCAGACAAGGTAAAATATATATAGATTCCGCGCAATATTAAATGAAATTACAATAAATAAATACATGTATAGATACGTTCACGTGTATCATACATGTGCAAATTGTATGGTTATACGAAAAAAACCGTGACAAAAAAGGTACTACTTAGTAGGCTATCACTGCAAAGGATAAATTATCTCTATATTGCAGCATTTAGCTATATTCGCTATCTTCTAATGGTGATTAATTAATTGCAACATAAACGTGCGTGAAAAACAATCCTAATAAATAACCATTAATTTAAACATGATTAAGCATATGTGCAAATGAATACAAAACATATATATATATATATATATACTGTATATATATATATATATATATATATATATATAATCTTGGGACATCACCCCATAATCTCATGAGAAATAGTATGATAAAAGAAAGTGCTCGTCAACACTCTGTTAAAATGGGAAATAAAGTGCTATTTGGAGATTTATGGGTAGTAAAATGAAAAAGTCTATAGATAAATGCCGTTCTTCTATTTAGTTGTAATGCATAAGGTATACTGGGTGCGTGACCCTGCTGTTGGTATATCCTCTAATGGTCTCTTAGGACCCTCACCTTCATATTGTAGAAAAACAGCGTTCAATGGTAAAGGATTTGTTGTTCTGGCAGCTGTCACCGAAATCTTTGCTCTCTCTGTTGTTAATCCTCAATCCATCCTTCTCTGTATCTCCAAGGTGGCTCTCTCAATAACAGGGGAGATAAAACAGAGATAGGGGAGGGGGAGAAAACAGAGGCTCCACTAGTGTATTAAAGTTTTAAAATCGGGGGGGAAATTTATTTGAGGTAATGCTCTTACATTCATGAAATATAAAACAGGCAGAGTAATGATAAAAGGGTTGTGGCGTTCTCAGCGCCCTCTCACTTGTGCTTCAAAATGTGTAATACCGCTCAGCCAATCCATACACGTTACGACACCGTCACGTGTCTTCATCTGGGGAACCGGATTGGCTGCTGAGGGTTAGCTTAAATACTATGGAACCGGAAGTTTTCGGGCCGCCATTTTGCTTGTGGTATATGTTCTTTTAGTCTAGCGGCCATTTTTCTTGAGACTAAGGGGAGTTTTGTAATCTCCATTTTATTGGAGGTTTATGTTATTATTCCTCTATCACAGGTTCGTATATGCGCGCGGACATTTTTTTGGTGGCATACTTGCTATAGTGTCATGGCTCATTTACACTGCAATCTAACGTAAAAATGTCACATTATACGGGTTAGTGATAGATTTAGATTAGTTATATTATGTTTATGGTTAACATGGATATTGGTTACTGGGGTTATGCATATAAGCATGGATGTATGTTGGAATGCCCCTGGATCTCAAAATGCATCTTCAATGGATTTAGTAATTACTGCATTTTGAGCTACAGACTTTGTATATAGATAAAGCAGGCATGAGAGTGTTCTGGGGAAAGATTTAAAGCAAAGGGATATGATGATCAGTGGATAAACAGCCAGATTGAACATGTAAATCTAATGGATAGAAAAACAATGATTGAAGAGCATCCCAAGAAGAGGTTCCAACAAGAGGCACCTAGCATAATCCTAGACTTCAACACACAATTTAAAGATGTAGCAAGAGTGATACAAAAACACTGGCACATCCTAAAAAATGACAAAGATTTAAAAGGAATACTACCGGAAAAGCCCAACATTGTCTATAAAAGAGCACCAACTATCAGAGACTTAATAGTGAAATCAGTAATTGATCAGTAATTGATCCTCCCCCTGCACCCACATTTACATTCTTTTCAGGGAAAGGTTTTTACCCCTGTCGCAATTGCTATGCGTGCCGACATGCGAAAAAATTTCAAGGAAAATGCAAAGAATTTATAGCCACCAATACAGGGCAAACCTATACTATTAGAGACTTTATAGGGTGTCATACAGAAGAGGTGGTCTATATATTACAATGTAGCTGTAATCTCCAATACGTAGGCCGCACAAAAAGAGCACTGAAGACACGAATACAAGAGCACGTACAAAATATAAAAACTGGCTTCCCTAAACATAATGTGTCAAGACATTTCGCACTAGCACACAACAAAGATCCCACACATCTCCAATTTTGGGGAATAGAAAAACATAAATCGTCATGGAGAGGAAGCCATTTGATTAGAGATATCAGCCGCAAAGAATCCAAATGGATTCATACCTTGCGGACCCTTGTACCTGGGGGTTTAAACATAGAGTTCAATTTGAACTGTTTTTTAAGCAATTTTTAATGATCACCTTATAGGATTGGACAGTATATTTGTAGTATGCAATATATTTTAAACTCATTGGACATATCCACCCTAGCAACATGGAATGCATGATTTTTGGAATAGTCCTTATTGTATTATTATTGCATAGTATAAAATACCTTTTAACAATAGGATATTTTTAGAACCAAAGTTTTTTATTTTTATTTTCAATCATCATAAGTAATATTTTTATTCCTTGGTACTGATTTATTTTTATAAAAAAAGTTTTTTAATGATCTAGCTGTATATAAATGATCTATGTATAGAATGAATTGATTTATTCATGAGGTAGATTATCAGAGCACTCTCATGCCTGCTTTATCTATATACAAAGTCTGCAGCTCAAAATGCAGTAATTACTAAATCCATTGAAGATGCATTTTGAGATCCAGGGGCGTTCCAACATACATCCATGCTTATATGCAAAACCCCAGTAACCAATATCCATGTTAACCATAAACATAATATAACTAATCTAAATCTATCGCTAACCCGTATAATGTGACGTTTTTACGTTAGATTGAAGTGTAAATGAGCCATGACACTATAGCAAGTATGCCACATAAAAAATGGCCGCCCGCATATACGAACCTGTGATAGAGGAATAATAACATAAACCTCCAATAAAATGGAGATTACAAAACTCCCCTTAGTCTCAAGAAAAATGGCCGCTAGACTAAAAGAACATATACCACAAGCAAAATGGCGGCCCGAAAACTTCTGGTTCCGTAGTATTTAAGCTAACCCTCAGCAGCCAATCCGGTTCCCCAGATGAAGACACGTGACGGTGTCGTAACGCGTATGGATTGGCTGAGCGGTATTACACATTTTGAAGCACAAGTGAGAGGGCGCTGAGAACGCCACAACCTTTTATCATTACTCTGCCTGTTTTATATTTTATGAATGTAAGAGCATTACCTCAAATAAATTTCCCCCCGATTTTAAAACTTTAATACACTAGTGGAGCCTCTGTTTTCTCCCCCTCCCCTATCTCTGTTTTATCTCCCCTGTTATTGAGAGAGCCACCTTGGAGATACAGAGAAGGATGGATTGAGGATTAACAACAGAGAGAGCAAAGATTTCAGTGACAGCTGCCAGAACAACAAATCCTTTACCATTGAATGCTGTTTTTCTACAATATGAAGGTGAGGGTCCTAAGAGACCATTAGAGGATATACCAACAGCAGGGTCACGCACCCAGTATACCTTATGCATTACAACTAAATAGAAGAACGGCATTTATCTATAGACTTTTTCATTTTACTACCCATAAATCTCCAAATAGCACTTTATTTCCCATTTTAACAGAGTGTTGATGAGCACTTTCTTTTAATATACTATTTCTCATGAGATTATGGAGTGATGTCCCAAGATTCTCTCTATATATATATATATATATATATATATATATATATATGTTTTGTATTCATTTTCACATATGCTTAATCATGTTTAAATTAATAGTTATTTATTACGATTGTTTTTCGCGCACGTTTATGTTGCAATTAATTAATCACCATTAGAAGATAGCGAATATAGCTAAATGCTGCAATATAGAGATAATTTATCCTTTGCAGTGATAGCCTACTAAGTAGCACCTTTTTTGTCACGGGTTTTTTCGTACAACCATACAATTTGCACACGTATGATACACGTGAACGTATCTATACATTTATTTATTTATTGTAATTTCATTTAATATTACGCAAAATCTATATATATTTTACATTGTACTAAGTGTTGGTGTGAACACCCCAATTTTGCTGCATTATTACCAGTCACTTATTATGCGATTTTAAACATTGTCACTTTGCAATTAGTTTTTTAACTTTTACATCCGACAAGCGCGAAGGGCACTATACACTTGAATCCCAGACAAGGACTTAGACCTCTCAAACCCCAGGCATCAAAAAAGTCGAAGATCAACCCTTGCACAATTCATCACCACATCTGGTCTCTTTGATGTGTGGAGGTGTCAGCATTCTTCAGAGAAGGACTTTACTTTTTTTTTCCAATGTGCACCACACCTATTCACAAATAGATCTGTTTCTGGTAGACAAATTCATGTTACAAAGGATTGTTAAATCAGAAATTGATGTTATATCTTGGTCTGATCATGCTCCCATTTCCATAAGTGTGGGGGGGTCGAAACACTGAAACGAGCAAACAGATAGAGAAACGATATTTTCTCCATATCACAACCTGAAAACCTGAAACTAATCAGGAATTCTATGAAAGAATTCTTTGAATTAAATGCTCCCTTGGTGACCGACCCTTTCACTCACTGGAACACTCACAAAGTATTCATATGAGGCTTGCTTATACAACTAAGTGCTAGGATCAAAAGACAGTGGACGGAGCGGCTCAATGACCTGCTAAATAAAATTAAAAACCTGGACATAGCGGATGCCTTTAGCAACTACTATGAAGCTTTATATTATCTCAAAGATGACTCAGAAAACTTTCAGCCCTCTGATAACCTGATCTCAGAATATTTAGAATCAATACATCTTCCAAAAGTCTCCCAAACAGAACTATCCAAACTTAATTTACCTTTTACAATCCATGAAATCGAAGAAACAATAAGAAGTATGCCCCACAACAAATCACTGGGACCTGATGGATATTCATCCTAGTATTATCAATTGTTCCAACATGATCAATCTCCTTACATAAAGCAGGTCTTTGACGCCGCAATGTCCACTGCCTCATTCCCTAAAGAAATGCTAACAGCAACTATCATAACATTGCCAAAGCCTGGTAAAGATTCTTCAGCTCCACAAAATTTTAGATCCATATCCTTGTTGAATGTCGATGTTAAATTATAGGCAATAATAGTAGCTAATAGAATGTCCTCCTTGTTACCAGGGCTCATCAAACAGGATCAGGTGGGTTTTGTGACTGGTCGGCAAACAAACGACGATACAAGGAGAATGATAAACATAATCCATCTAGCGGAAAAATCAGGAAGGCCTTCTCTGCTCCTTACTTTGGATGCAGAGAAGGCCTTCGACAGAGTTCACTGGGGATATTTGACTAGGGTTCTCAAGAAATTTGGATTGACAGGCCCAATCCATTCTAGCTCTATACTCCTCTCCATCTGCCTATGTATTCACAGAGGGTATGTTCTCAAGAAACTTCCAAATAACTAATGGAACAAGACAGGGGTGCCCCTTGTCACCCTTAATTTTTGCATTGGTTATGGAACCACTGGCAGAAAAGATCAGGGAAAACACACTAATCCAAGGTATCCCATCACAAGATAAACAACATAAAATATCACTCTTTGCAGATGATGTTATTCTGACCCTATCAGACCCTTATAATTCTTTATCTGCAGCACACAAGACACTCTCACAGTTTAGCAAAGTAGCTTACTACAAGGTTAACTCATCCAAATCTAGCATTCTAGGAATAGCAATTGACAACTCCACCAAATCCGACATGCAAAAGCACTTCCCATACCCGTGGTCCCCAAAGTCCATATCTTATTTAGGAATCCAACTGACCTCCCCTATCGCCAATTTGTTCCAAGCCAACTATCAACCCTTATTAAATGAATTCCAAAAGGACATTTCCAGATACCAGAAATTCTATCTCTCATGGAATGGCCGCTCAGCAGCATATAAAATGCTACTACTCCCAAAAATAATATACCTCTTCAGGGCCCTCCCGATACCCATCCCACCATCCTTTCTCACTTCCATGAAAAAACAAATGACAAATTTCATATGGGCAGGTAAAAGAGCTAGATTCCCATCTCAAATGCAAGGAAAACACAAAGATGTGGGAGGATTGGGCGTACCAATACTGAAAGATTATTACACAGCAGCAATCTTAAATCAGTTAAGAAATTGGTTCGACCAAAAGGAAATCAAACCTTGGTGCCAACTAGAACAAGCATGGCTGCACCCTAAATCTCCAAAGTCCCTTATACTAGCACATAACCTACAGCAAATCAATCTCCAGATAGACCACCCCACCATACAAGCCTCATTGCACGCATGGTCATATCTAAAAGAAACGTCCAGATCAAACGCCCAAATTACGAATGTCCCTATCCCATTAGAAGCACTTCTATGGATGATCCCAAATATATCCCTGTCTCAATGGCTGAAAAGGAATATATCCCTCTTAAAGGACATTTTGCAAGGAGACAAATTATTGTCCTTTAAGGACATACAAAATAAGTTCAACTTATCTCCTTCAGAGTTTCTAACCTACCTACAGATATCTTCATGGTATCGACAATGGAATACAACCCACTCTTTCATACCGATTCCAGTTTGGAAACATCTTAACTCCTCTAACCCTAGAGCTAAAGGTATTTCCCAGATGTATGAAATAATCAATACTAAAAGAACCTTTGTTAGATTCAACCCCCTAATTAAATGGGAAAAAGATATAGGCACGAATTTCATGGATAAACAATGGCTATCAGCAATAAAATGTAATCATCAGTTTTCGAGGTGCTCTAGCTCCAAGGAACTGGTAGTAAAATTATTAGCAAGATGGCACTTTACTCCATACATAGTAGCCAAATTCTCAAATGATACATCCAATTTATGCTGGAGGGGCTGTGATCAGGTGGGGATGTTGATCCATATCGTGTGGACATGTTTTCATCTCCATAGCTTCTGGACAGAAGTGTTCAAATTGATAGCAAAAATCACTGGAGTCTTCTCCAAACCTTCGATTGAGAAGGCATTCTGAGCATTAACATGTCAGAGTACCCAATATCAGTCAGATTAATAGCAATACACATCATATTTGCTGTCAGGTCCCTGCTGTTGAGCAAATGGAAGACTAATGAAATCCCAAGTGTGAGAGAACTATCCACAAAAAGTAATACTATCTCAGATTATGAAAAGATATTACCAATCAGAGACAGATCCGGCGCAAAATATTTCTCCAACGGTGCATTTTGGAATTCCCTAAACCAAGCTAGAACGTAGTCTGTTTCCTGTAACTACATTTATTATTATACCATTTTCCTTCCTTTCTACCCCTTCTCCCCTACCCCCTGAATGTGATAATGGTGATAAGTTGCAAATCACCAGGATTACATAATACAACTGACAAGTAAACATCACCATCAGTTATAGTAAGGAATAATTGTATAGAATCCATACCAAGTTATGAAAAATATACGTAGAAGTTACTTTCATATTTTTACGTTGGTACCAGAGTATGTTACGGATCTTAAACAACATCTGAAGTGTACATAAATGTTGTCAATCTCATGTATTCACCATATTGTACATTGAAATGTAAATCAAACCTATATTTTGTGTACCATGTTTTATTTTTCAATAAAAAATATTTGGAAAAAAAAAACCAAAAAAACAAACAAACCCTTTTTTGATGTTATCTACGTGTTTTCCGACCCTTTTGGCCAAGGTCCTGGTATTTCGACCTATATATTGAAGACTGCAAAGACACATGAGAAGATATGTAACATATCTACTTTCACAGGTGATGAGTTATTTAATATCATACTCCCTACCTATGACCACCGAATAGAATGTATCTGTTTTCCTGGTTCTACCTCACACTGTTTTACATGCTTTTCATATTTTACATTTATAAAAACCT
Source organism: Aquarana catesbeiana (assembly GCF_042186555.1). NCBI lineage: Eukaryota > Metazoa > Chordata > Amphibia > Anura > Ranidae > Aquarana > Aquarana catesbeiana. Next base: position 277,145,880 of record NC_133328.1, on the reverse strand, counting down.
GTGCGGTCCAAGTAAGTAAGGGTTTATTTGGGGGGGATGGGTGACGTTTTTGGCCAACATCACTCTTAGTCCCTGTGCTCTTCTGTAAATAAATTTATTTTTTGGTGAAAGATTTTTTTTTTTTTTTTCAAAATGTGATCTCTCACAAATATAGGCCACCGTTTCCGGATGGCTTGTTCTTCTTCCCTATATTGTAAATTAAATCCTGTAACAAATGCAAGAATGAACTGATCTCCTTGATCCCTAGGTTTTGGTGCCAATAGGGTGTTTCTATACATCTGCCCCACCTGTTCCCTAGTGTTAAGCAATTGTTGCTTGCAATAACCTTTTTCCAGGAATCTACCTATCAACGTGTCTGTTTGGGCTTGATAATATGCTCTCTCTTTTTACAATTCAATTTTATTCTTAAAAACTGTTCTTTTGGTATTGCTCTTACCCAATTGGGGTGATGGCAACTTCGGGTCGAGATGTACCCATTGTGATCAGTTTTTTTTTAAAAATGTACGAGTCCGGAAGCAATAGGCACATATGGAGGAGAGCCATGGGCATCCGCAGGTAGGGGCAAGGGGGGGTCAAGTGCCCCCCCCTGGAATCAGGGATTGGATTGGCACATTCAGCACAGTGACGTCGCTATGGGGGTGCAGGCAGCCAGTGGGGTGACACCATCAAGGCGCTGTCAAGCCCCCCCATCAGTGTAGTGTGACTGAGGGCTCTTTGCCCTGGTCAGTCCAGCAGAGAACTCGGCGGCGCTGTGTCAGGAGAAAGGCAAGCTGCAGGCTGTCAGAGGTTTCCCCCACTCGCCCCCCCTTTCTCCTGTCAGGGAGAAGAGACGGCAGCTCTCACCAGGTTCTCCGCCAGCTTCTTGCCCGCTCCATTCCTTCCCCATTGGCCATAACTGAGGGCCAGTCAAAGGAGACTAGGAGAGGAGAGCATCATTTGACATGTAGTCCCGAAGATTTGCGGCCCCATTTTCCACAGGAAGGAGGCTACAGTTCAATCAAGAGAGAGGTTGAGAGACTGCAGCCTGGAAAAAAGCTGAGGGAGTGAGTGCTACAGAACAAAGAAAGAGGCGTGTGCTGGACGGAAGCCAGAGAGAGAGCCACGCTACCCAGTGCCACCAGAGAGAGCCACACTGCCCAGCGCCACCAGAGAGAGAAAAACTGAGCCACTGCCAGGGTACAGACGTGCTTCACTACTGACCAGAATCGCCACTGGAGAACCCAGAATGAGTAATCGTCCAGCCGGAGGGATCACTGCTGTAGTTTTGCTGCATCTGGTAAGAGGGCCTGTTGGTCATTATCCATTACTTATCCTAGGGACTGTACTACACCTGCTGTCTCTGACCAGGACAATATGATAATGACATGGGCGCATGGGTGACCCTAAGATGATACCCCCCCTGAAAAAAGTTCTGCAGACGCCCATGAGGAGAGCGCAGGTTTACACAGAAACCAGCCCTGCCTTACCCACACTCTGTAGCCAACACGCCTTACCTTACTACTCAACTGACAACAGGCTACCTGCAGGTGTCATAGCAAACACTGCAGTATTATGACATGCAACGCTGCTCTAAAAATATTTTAAAGATTTTATAACGTACCCTCTTACACTACAGCTGAACCCTACTGCATTTGTACTTCGTTGATATATTTACCTGCAAAGATGGTTTATGGCTAAACCAAACCAAATGTTATATCAATGTTTATTTTGTTGTGGTTACTAAGTTACTAAATGCCCTTTTCTCGGTTGGCTCCCCATTATCTTCCCGCACATTAAATCCCAACACGTTCTCATTCTTGATCGCCGGTTCGTGGACAGCCCTTGGTCTTCACCCCTTCTTTCGTCCCCACACAGCGGTCCTTTTTGGACTTTTGCTGACACCCCAGCCTCTCCCTCTCTAGGTGGAATAGCTAGTCTACTACCACCTTTGGTATCCCCCTACCCCTGGTATTCCCCCCCCTTTTTTTTTCTTTTTTCTCTTTCTTTCCCTACTCCACTTCCTGCTGCCCTCTCTCCTCCTCTACTCCTGCTATCCCACACTCCTCCTTTTCACTCACCCTACCTCTTTCCCCTACTACTTCTTAAATTGGTCGTCTACCTCTGGCCCCCCCCCCGGTTGATTCTCCTTCCCACCCTCCGGTCACCCCCATATTCAAACCCAAATAACAACCACCCTGATACAATACTCTCATACCACCATGCAGAGAAAGTCACCTCCTACACCATCCCTGACGTTGAAGTGCATATCACTCAATGTAAAAGGCCTTAACCTACCGGAAAAAAATCTCAAGTCATGTCATCCCTCACTAAGCAGAAAACCGACTTTATTTTCCTACAGGAAACACATTTCTGTTCGGGCTCTGTACCTAGGCTCTCCAATCACATATATTGCTCAGCTATACATGCCACTAACCCTGAATTCAAGACCAAAGGAGTCTCTATATTAATCTCCAAACACACAAATTTTCACTTGTCTGATTCCCTCATTGACCCAGAAGGCAGGTTTATTTTCCTTAAAGGTTCGTACTCTTCAAAACCAATAACGTTAGCTAACATATACTGCCCTAACGATTATCAAGTAGTCTTCTTCAGAAAGATTTGCGATCTTCTTGCCTCTTTCCACAAAGGATTAGTGCTCTTAGGGGGTGATTTTAACGTTCCTTTGAACCCTTTACTGGACTCTTCCTCACTCCTCAGGCACCTATACCTTAATGTATAGAGCCCTACGCTAGATTAAAACGCAATTCCAGAACCTAACCCTTCGTGACACTTGGCGCACTTTGTATCCCTCTGACAAAGACTATACCTTTTTATTTGGCCCCACACCAGAAATACTTGAGGATTGACTATTTCCTCCTTTCCCAGACAGACTTACCCCTTCTCCAACAGTCCACCATAGAACCAATGTTCCTGTCTGGCCAACACCTGATCACGGTCACCCTTTCTTTCCATGAAACTTGCTCTAGAACAAAAACGTGGCGCCTGAACCCCTCCCTACTTAAAGATCCCACAATGATAGAACATTTATGCACCCACAGAAAATTCCACTCTGGAGGTCTCACCAGTCTCCCTCTGGGAAGCACATAAGTGCGTGATCCAAGGCAAACTAATTGCTTTAGCTGTGAATGCCAAAAGAAAATACCAAGAGAACATGAACGCTCTAACTAGGACAATCAAGACCCTAGAAATATCTCATAATTTGACACATGCACAGTCCACTCTACAGGACTTAATGCATGCCCCGTCTCTCTCTTTTAGAGGAACTGGGTAAACACACTAAAAGACGTTACATTCTTGGCCAGAGGATTTTCTATGAACATGGCAACAAGTGGGGGCACCTTCTAGCCCGCACAGTCCAAAACTCTCTAAAATTTTCTTCTACAATACACCTTATACGTGACGCTTGGGGAACCCTTCTGGCCAAGAATGTGGACATTGCAAAAGAATTTGAAAGATTTTACTCAAAACTCTATAATTTACAATCTAGCCGCACAACCCAGACTACCACTGAATCACGTATTAAGACCATTAGAGACTTTCTATCCCAGTACAGCCCAAAACCAATAACCTCCCAACAGGCACAAGATATGGAGAGCCCCCCTTCGGCAAAAGAATTGGAGACAGCTATCAAACAAATGAAAATGGGCAAAAGCCCTGGCCCGGACGGTTTTACTCTCCAGTATTATAAATCATTCATTGATACCCTTTCTCCTAAACTTCTTGCTACTTTTAACGCTCTTTCAAACCCCCAGGTATTACCAGACAGAATGCTAGCAGCACACATAACTGCTATACCAATAGAATGGAAGGATCCCTCACAAGTCGCAAGTTACAGACCCATATCCCTTCTAAATGTGGATATTAAAATCTACGTGAAGATTCTTGCTAATAGGCTACTCCCCCTTCCCTTGCCTCATCTCCCTGGACCAAGTGGGCTTTGTTCCTGGCAGGGAGGCCAGGGACAATACTATCCGCACATTGAACCTTCACCACTGGTTTACGACTGCTAAATCACAAGAATTTTTTCTTTCCCTTGACGCTGAGAAGGCATTCAACAGGGTGGCCTTGGACTACATGCGCGAGGTACTCTCGGCTATAGGTCTTGAGGCCCGCATGCTATCACATATAATGGCCCTATATAGCCACCTGTCGGACCCCTTATTCATCAGCAATGGTACGCATCAGGGATGTCCTCTCTCTCCTCTAGTCTACATCATGACCCTTGAACCCTTCCTTTATAGGTTGAGAAACAACCCCGACATCCAAGGAGTGAGAGACAGAGAATTCAAGGTCGCAGTTTTTGAGTCCTTCAGCAAATTATCAAACCTCAAAAGCAACTACACAAAATCACATGCCCTGAATGTCACTCTCCCCCCACAAAAAGTGACACACTGTCAAGTGGCAATCACATATCTTGGCATCCAAATTCCCACCCGTCTGTCCGACCTTTACTTGAAAAATTTCCACACTGTCCTTATCAAGGCCCAAAAACATCTTAAAGAATGGATGGGTCTGAATGTATCATGGTTCGACCATTCGGCACTGATCAAAATGATCATCTTACCATGTTTACTCTATTTAATACAATCAGTCCCGATACATCTACCACCGAATTTCTTTGCGGCCTACCAGAAGGCCTGTTCTGCCTTCATTTGGAAAAACTCCCCACTGCGTGGGGGTATTGGGTTGCCGGACCTACATAAGTATTACTTAGCATGCCACCTCACAAGGATCGCAGACTGGAATATACATACACTCAAAAAAACATGGGTAGCCCTAGAAAACACCTTTACTTCTGGATCCTTGCACCCACTCCCCTGGCTGCCACCTAAACACTGGCCACAAACCCTCTCATCTCACTCGTTCATTAACCCCTTCCTCCTGGCATTCAGAAAGGCAACACAGTTTGGGACATTTGCTCCTACCCCGGGACCCTTAACCACACTGAGAGGAAACCCTGCTTTTCCTTCGGGTGAATCCCACCACTTCTTACACCAGGAATGGCTCTTTGACGATGTACTAGCCCTACAGTTCTTCTCCAATGAAACTCCTATCCCCTTAGAAAAGCTAAGAACTATCACTAAGACTGCCTCATTTTCCTTCTGGACTTATAGGCAAATCCGACACTTCCTTGCGACCCATACCCACCAAACTAACTGGACGAGACAACTCACACCCTTTGAGTCCCTGTGTCACCGCAAAACACCGCAAGGCACCTGATCTCCCTCTTATACACCCTCCTTTTTGGAGGCATCGACTCATGCCCCAGCACCTTCACAAGTATCATGAAACAAGGACTTATAAAAGTACCTAACTACAGAGGAATGGTATACCATCTATGACTATGCACATAAATGCTCACTAAATGTTGCCATCCAAGAGAATTGCTATAAGAGTGTTACCAGTTGGTACAGGACTCCATCACGCTTACACAAATTTTCCCCTAGCATTCCCAATACCTGCTGGAGATGTGGGTTAATGGAAGGAACCATGCTCCATATATGGTAGGACTGCAAGAGAATTTAATCCTTCTTGGGGGAGGTGCATAGCCTCATCACACATGTCACCACATTCACCTTAGATTATACCCCTGCCCAGTTTCTCCTGCATCACGCATCCCTAGCAGAAATGAACTACTACAAATCTTTGGCCATGCATATGGGGAATGCAGCTAGACTTTGTATCACTAAGCATTGGTGCTCCATATGCCCTCTGATGATCAGGGAATGGTTCACGAGAATTTCCAAAGCAAAAGACATGGAGGAATTGATCCATATCTCTCAAGAAAAAATGCACAAATTTCCAATCATTTGGGCATGCTGGACCCATTTCACAACTACCAACAGATATCGCCAGTATGCTTCTTAGGGTTGCCCTATGAACACCGTAATAGGCCTTAGGTTGCTTGGCGGGTGGTGGAGGGAGCTGGGGAGCTGATCCACGTGCAGATGCACAATAACTACCACCTTCATCCATATTCCTCACCCACCCTTTTTTTTCTCTTCCCTTTTCTCTTCCCTCTCTTCCTCCTGCCCCAGTACTTTGCTTTCCTTCCCCCCTCTTACAGCAGGCCCCCCCTCTTTTCTCTCCTTTACTGCCCCCCTTCTTTTTTGGTTTCTTTTCTTTGTCTTTGTTTCCCTCTTCTTTACTCTTGTTGAGTTCATGGACCTCAACCTAAACTACTGTACCCCTCTTTTGCCACCAAACAAGTCCCATTAAGATACATTAAATCCAATGATCCGACATTGAGCAAATTTATAAGCCACCTCCTACCCCGTCACACTGTGGGGGGAGGAGGGGGAGGGGAGAAATGAAAAAGAGACCCTTCACCCTCTTACGCTATGTTTTAGCCACCTATTTTGTTCCTGATCACTTCATTCCAGGCTGTTATCACATGATGTATCCTACAATTGGTACAACCATTTCAAGCTTGTTTTGTAATTTCATATGGCAATTGTAATAATCTGTATGTTTGCCTTTTCTCATAGTGAATAAAAAATCTTTATGGAAAAAAAAAATGTACCCAGGGAGTTCCCTGACTTATATATTTCTAAATCCAGAAAATGTATGAACAACTTATGGTGAATTTGATGCTATACTTGTTCACATTCATATAGGTCAGGAACTCTTCTTGTCCCTCCTGTGAAACCTCCCAGATGATAAATATATCTTCTATGTACCTTGTGTACATTTTAAGTTGTGGTCACTGATCAGAAAATATTTTTTCCTTCTCCCACTTTGCCACATCTTTAATTTAGTTAAAGAACTCCCCTGCATACTAAAAATAGTTATTCATCATAGCCATTTTTTAAAGTTTCCACCAGATAATTTATTTGTGTAGTAGTCAGTTTTGAATATTTGTTAAGAGCCCATAGTCCTGCATGCAAAGCATGCTGTGGTTTGATATTGGTGTAGAAGGATTCCACATCTACTGTAGCCAGCAATGTGTGTTCCCCTGCCTCTACATACTTTATTGCATTAATGAGTTGCCTACTATATTTTAGATAAGCTTTATCTTGTGTGGAAAGCAGCTGTAAAAAAGTATCTATGTATTCCCCTAATCTGTAATAGAGAGAACCTATCCCACTATGGGCCTACCTGGTGGGGTGTTCTTATTTTTGTTAATCTTTGGGACCTTATAGATCACTGGAATTTTGTGAACTTTTGGAAGGAGATTTGGCCTCTTTTTTGTTCAATATTCCTATCTTGGACCCTTTGTCATTCAATTGGCTAAGTGCACATTTTAACTTGATAATGGGATAGAAAGTAGGAAGTATTGTTTTTTTTTTCCAAAATTGTTGGTCTTTTTTTGTTTATAGCGCAAAAAATAAAAAGAGCAGAGGTGATAAAATACCACTAAAAGAAAACTATATTTGTGGGAGAAAAAGGACATCAATTTTCAGTTAAAATAAGGCAGTGCCCGCACAATTTTCGGTTAAAATAACGCAGTGCCATAATGCAAAATATGGTCTGGTCATGAAGGGGTGTAAACCTTCCGGAGCTGAAGTGGTTAATGAAATATGGTAAAGTTGTCATGTGTGGGCGAAGATACTCATCCACAATTTACTGGCTCGCTCAGCTTTGGACCCTATCCCAGAAATAATAGGTCGTCTGGGAGGATTAGTGATGTTTTTGTGGGTTTTAGGCAGGGCATAGAACGTGGGGGGTTTTAGGATGAGGGAATGCCCTCGTAAATTTATTTTGTAACTGTGCCCTACAGATAGCCTTGGAGCGTAATATCAATATCAATTGCTGGTTGTATTTCCCTACTACCTCTCCTGAGATGGGTTTGTACCAGTGTCTATTTTTTAGAATGTCCAAGCACATATTCCTGTACTGAAGTCCAATCATTAGAACCACTTTCTGCCCTTATTTGATGGTTTGATAATCAGGTCAGGATTGTTACTGAGTCTTTCCTGAGCAGCAATTTGGAGTGGATCAAGATTCACGTTAGTGGAACCTGTTATTTTAGACTTCTCAATATCATGACACGTTTGGGTTACAAATGCCCAAATATTGGGATTAATTTGCAAAGATGGAAATTTATCAGATTTCTTTCTGATGGCATTGTTAAAAAGATTGGCATCATCATCCTTGCATAGATTGCATGTCAAGGATATAGTGCTGGTAGGTGAACTAACATATATATATATATCCTTCTCCCCTGAACCCTCACTTTCTTGTAACAAAAGGACAAGATTTTTAAGTGCACAAAACTCTCTGACAGTGAAGTCCTTCCATAACTCTTTGTTATTTCAGATTGTCTTTTCTGTCTATCTTTGTCAAACATATTTATATGGGAGGTTACATGCAAACAAATGTCAAATTTTGTGGAACTGGAATTGGGAAAAAAGCTCAGACCCAGCTGTAAAAGCTCAATTTCAGCTTGTGAAAGTGGATATGACGACAAATTAATCACTTCGAGATACTCATGATTCGGATTTGTCTGGTTGCCAACTGGTTCAGGTTGATGACTATCACTGAGTTTTTCTTCATTTACTTTTTTGAAAAAGTTATCAATAAGTCATTGTTTTTTATCCTTATTTTTCAAAACCGCACCTGCTGTGGGTGTGCTTTGAGGGTGTGGAGAGGAAGCAATGATTTGTGCGCAACTAATGATCTAAGATTGTGTGTGTCCCTGCAGAAGTGCTAAAAGTAGGGAAAGAAAGTGCATTGGATGAATCAACCAGTGAATTAACACCACCAAACATAGTGCCAACCTCACCTGGTCAAAGATTGGATGGTAAACTGGAAGCTGTTTCTGGTGAGGAATTCCTATCATCGACTAACCGTTACTTACAAGTGCCCATCTGATACCCACCACCAGTTGGCTGCCTTTTTCTAGACGTATGTGCTCTAGGATGGCCCCAATCTGAAGTGTGTGATTTCTGGAAAAAGTGAGAAGTATGAGAAGAATCAGAATCATTTGTTTTTTTTTTTATTTGCCCTGTGCTGCATAGAGTTCCGAAATTGTTATGTTTGCAACCTATCTGTGAGGCCATATGATGTCACTGACCATGACGTTTGGCCACTCCATGATGTCCCGCCTCATGCTGGCGGTTGGCGGCGGTCTTTTCTGGTGACCTTTCACAACACTGTCCCTCTGGGTCATAATATTGCTGCACTGATTGGTAAGCACCTCTACTACCTACTATCCTACTCCAATATGTGTTAATCACCTTGATGGGATGTGATACATTGATATATGTATATCTTGTCCTCTATTGACTCTACAGGAATGTGAAGGGTCTCTCATATTCAACTGTATATACAGGGATATTTTGTTTGAAGCTTCCCAGCTAACACAGGGCTTTTGCAGCCTTGTTACTGTCTGACTGTGTATAGTCAGCACCTGTTGGTGCCTCTTTACCACCTTGTATGCAGCCATGATCAAACTGTTTTTATTATAATCTACGGGGAACTCCATCCACATGCATTCTCTTTTAATACCAAGTAAGTTCTTTTCTTTTTGTATTATAGGCATATGGTGTAATCAAATACCAACTAGGTAACCAATACTAAGTTATTCACCCATATATGGATATACATTATATACTCAGAGGTCAGTAAAGGCCTGTACTGACCATTCCTCCACTCTAAATATATATTTCCGTATAGATGATAATTGTATATGCCTTATAGGAATATGTTTGAACCTATGGCTCCAGGCTTTATTTGATTATTTATTGCTATAGAGGATGGCTACCTCTCTCTATTATATGATCTATTATGGTCACCTCTTCTTATTCTTTAGTTCCCTGACTAAATCAGATGATGTGGGGTGCACAGTGTTTGGCTATTACTGTTGCTCTAGTGCCCACCCAGGGAAATTCTTGATGCATGCGTATTCATACCTAGGTAAAGTAAATATGAATGCAGTTGGGTACACTATGCACAATATATTTTTAATATCTATATAGATATATTAATATATCCATACATACATGTGTGTGTGTGTGTGTGTGTGTGTGTGTGTGTGTGTGTGTGTGTGTGTATATATATATTATTATTTTTTTTTCATATGCAACAATATGCACTGTAATATGTTGTATCTATTTATTTGTACAGTGAGGCCTTTTTTCCTGTATCCCCTCTTGTGTGTGTCCTAACGAAGCGGACCAGCGAAACGCGTTGATGTACAGGGGCCCATTTATCTGTGATTATGTAACACTCACAACAGTTTGGCAGATATTGGCCAGATGTGAATACATGTTTTTAATGCAATTGTGTATTTTTGTTTGTGCAAATCCCTTTTTTATATTCTTGATATACCAATAAATTATGATTTTTTATATAAATAGAGTGGAAGCAAGGAATCCCTGATGGTTTCAGAGGGACCAACGTGCAACTGGCTAACAAGGCAGAGCTTCGTCTAATCCAGTTGAACACCCCATATATTTGTCCAGCAAGTTTCAGCCAAGTAGAAGCAGCAGAAGAAGTCCCTTCCATTGCACTCCTGGCCATTATTGGGCCGGAGTTCTTTGCTGTTTTGGGAGACTTTATGTCAAAATGCCAGAAGGACACTCCAGCATGTTCTGGGGTTGGATATCAGAAGCTGAGAATCTTCTCAGGGAAACAATTAGTGCTATGCAGGCCCTAGAAGAGTGGGAGGACTGCTAGAAGTCAAAATGAAGCAGCGCATCAGTGAAAGTTTGAGGGCTGCTGTTGGAGAAGCCATTAGAAACTTGAAATTCAGTAACACGACCTGCATAGCCCATGACTTGCTATGCTACAGGAGGAGTTTGGACAGACAGAGAAAGTGGCAGACCTCATTTATCTACCTAATTCAAGCATGCTCTCCAACACCAAGGTGAACATCTGTTTGAATACATTAGGCATCTGAATAAGATGCTGTACCAGATCATGCTGAAGAAGGGGGTGGTACCTTCTGCCAAAGATCAAGCCAGGAAGCAGCAATGCTATGCTATGATCCCGCCTGGATTCACCTAAAGACCTCAGCAGACGTTATGTTGTTAAAATACCCCGGGCTTATCAAAGTGGTGAGGGAGGAAGAAGCCATGTGTGATGACAATGAGTTGCAGCCTGGCCAGTGCCAGCACCTCTAGCTGACATCGGATCAGTGGGGGCAACAGGGCCCAACTCCGAGATAGCTGCCCTCAAGTTTTCAAATGGTGCAGATGATGGAGATGAATCGGCTGGATCCCGCCCCACGCCGATGAAGTCCCGCTCATAGGACGTAACGCGTACGGGGGTAAGGAGCGCATGACGTCACCCGCGGCCATTGGCAGAGACGATCACACGGCTTCTAGCCGGCACTCGGATCTGAGTGCCGGTATCTGTGAGTGTTACATTCATCTTTTCATTATTTTAATAAAGTAGCTACGGAGAGCACTATGTTGTTTGCCTTTTTATTACATATGCATCATCCGTCTTTATGCTGAGTACTGGGAAGTGAAGGAGATACCACCATCATTAAGGATTGATCCATCCAGGATATGTTATGTATGCTGTGTGACCTGTTTCAGGTCGAGTATCTAAGGTGAGGGGCCATCCATGTCCGGTGGAGGGATCTTAGTTACCATTCAGATATTGGTTTCAGCCTGCATTGCTCACTGGTGGTTCCTGTCTTCCAACCCTGTCATCACACCTTTATTAGCTTTGTTGTCCTTCTTTGTACCCTCTCCATTTCCATTACATCCTTCCTGAGGATTGGTGCCCAGAACTGGACAGCATACTCTAGGTGCGGCCGGACCAGAGTCTTGTAGAGTGGGAGAATTATCGTTTTATGTCTGGATTTGATCACCATTTTAATGCATGCCAATATTCTGTTGCTCTGCTAGCAGCAGCTTGGCATTGCATGCCATTGCTGAGCCTATCATCTGCTAGGACCCCCAGGTCCTTTTCCATCCTAGATTCCCCCAGAGGTTCTCTCCCCAGTGTATAGATTGCATTCATATTTTTGCCACCCAAATGCATTCATTTACATGTTTCTACTTTAAACCTAACTTGTCATGTAGTTGCCCACCCCATTAATTTGTTCAGATCTTTTTGCAAGGTTTCCACATCCTGCGGAGAAGTTATTACCCTGCTTAGCTTAGTATCGTCTGAAAATACAGAGAATCAATTGTTTACCCCAGCCTCCAAGTCGTTTATGAACAAATTAAATAGAATTGGTCCTAGCACAGAACCCTGGGGGACCCCACTACCCACCCCTGACCATTCCGAGTACTCCCCATTTATCACCACCCTCTGAACTCGCCCTTGTAGCCAGTTTTCAATCCATGTACTCAACCTATGGTCCATGCCAATAGACCTTTTTTTTTGCAAAATCCAGATACACCAAATCTACGGGCCTTCCTTTATCTAGATGGCAACTCACCTCCTCATAGAAGGTTAATAGATTGGTTTGGCAAGAACAATTCTTCATGAATCCATGCTGATTACTGCTAATGATATCGTTCTCATTTTTAAAATCTTGTATATAGTCCCTTATCATCCCCTCCAAGAGCTTGCATTCTATTGATGTTAGGCATAAGAGAGGTGCTTCCTGTGATGTGTCATGAGGATAAACACTGCAGTTTTGGTTACTGAAGCCCCCCGATTCCCTTGTGAAGACTGAGGAGTAGAATAAATTCAATACCTTCGCCATCTCCCCATCCATTGTATCCAGATGTCCTTCCTCATTCTTTATGGGGCCAATATGGTCTGTCCTCCCTTTTTTACTATTTACATATTTAAAGAATTTCTTAGGATTTTTTTTGCTTACCTCTGCTATGTGTCTTTCGTGTTCTATCTTAGCCACCCTAATTGCACCCTTACGTTTCTTGTTGAATTCTTTATAAAGTCTGAATGCTGATGATGATCCCTCAACCTTGTATTTTTTGAAGGCCTTCTCCTTTGCTTTTATATTTATTACCCAATGGAATGCATTGGCTAATGCCCTTATTTAATATGCTCTTAAAGCAAACCCATCTCTTCTCTGTGTTCTTTGTTCCTAAAATTTTATCTCAATTTATGCCTTCTAGCAAGGTTCGTAGTTTAGGGAAGTTGGCTCTTTTGAAATTCAGTGTCTTTGTATTCCCCTTATGTTTCCTATTTGTGTGATTTATACTGAAGCCAATTGATCTGTGATCGCTTTTTCCTAAATTGCCCCGTATTTCCACATCCGTGATCAGATCTGTATTATTGGTAATCAGTAGATCCAGTAACGCTTTATTTCTAGTTGGTGCATCTACCATCTGAACCATGAAATTGTCATGCAAGACATTTAGGAGCTGGCAAGCCTTAGACGAATGCGTTGTTCCCTCCGCCCAGTCTATGTCTGGATAACTAAAATCCCCCATTATGATAACACTTCCCATCCTTGCTGCTAATACAAATTGTGATAGGAGATCCGTCTCCCCCTCCTCCCTCAGATTAGGGGGCCTATAGCATACTCCCAGTATTATTTTCCCCTTAGCTTCATCCCTTTGGAGCTCTACCCATAAGGATTCCACCTCCTCCCTAGCTCTCTTAGTACTAGTAAAAAGAAAAATGCCATAAAAAAATCCCATAGCTTTTGGACACTTAAAACTTTTGCACAAATCAATCAATATATGCTTATTGTGATTTTTTTGCCAAAAATATGTAGAAGAATAAATATTGGTGTAAATTGATGAAGAAATTTGATTTTTTTACATATTTTTATTGCAAAAAGTAAAAAATATTGTTCTTTTTTTCTCACAATTGTCGCTCTTTTTTTATTTATAGCGCAAAAAATTTAAACAGCATAGGTGATCAAATCATATAACATAGATTGATGCGCTCTGATACAAAGTTCAATCAATGTGAGAAAATAATTTTTTGTGCTAAAAAACCAATGTGAAAAAAATTGCTACCAAATCGCTAAAAAAATTGCATATATATAAAATCGCAAATATATGAAAAAATCGCAAGTATTTAAAAACTGTGTTCCTCCAGTTATACAAATCCAATGGAAGTGGTGCGATATCTCCAAAGTAAACTAAGCAACAATTGTGTATAAATATACTAAAAAATGCGTATACAAATAGTAATCAATCCAAATTAGTGCCAATAAATAAATAAATTAGATATATTCCCTGTGATAAGTGTTGAATCCTCCGTAATAAAAATAAATAAATGATAAACTTATAAAGGTGCAATATAAATACAATTGATGAGTATAAATAGATAAATAGTGCCAATAGAATCTGATTAAATATAGATGATTAAATTCATGAGATAGGATAAGTAGCAGGCGACAGTTCAATCCTCAGTAATCTGGGATATCTGGATTTCTGCAGTACTTATTTGTTCACCCTCTGAGCTATTTCTTCCACAGCCACAATGAATGGTAATTTTCTCAGTATCAAGTGGTTTTATGTAAAATAAACAAAAAGAGAAAACATTGCGCAATATTGTTACAATAAAAGTTCACAGGCAAAACAGCACAGGGATACACTCACGTGTGCCTGACTTGTTTTAGGCATGCAGATAAGCAGATAGGCAGATCTCAGCTGGCTTGTAAGGACAAGGCTTGCTACACAAGCTGCTGCTGCTTGATACAATGTATTCAGCAGACTGTGTCCTAGGCTCCTCCCACGCATTACATCACTGACACGTGACTTTCTCAAGGCCCCCTTAAATTTTTCACTCTTTGTTATATTGCAGCCATTTGCTAAAATCATTTAAGTTCATTTTTTCCCTCATTAATATACACACAGCAACCCATATTGACAGAAAAACACAGAATTGTTGACATTTTTGCAGATCTATTAAAAAAGAAAATTTGAAATATCACATGGTCCTAAGTATTCAGACCCTTTGCTGTGACACTCATATATTTAACTCAGGTGCTGTCCATTTCTTCTGATCATCCTTGAGCTGGTTCTACACCTTCATGTGAGTCCAGCTGTGTTTGATATACTGATTGGACTTGATTAGGAAAGCCACACACCTGTCTATATAAGACCTTACAACTCACATTGCATGTCAGAGCAAATGAGAATCATGAAGTCAAAGGAACTGCCTGAAGAGCTCAGAGACAGAATTGTGGCAAGGCACAGATCTGGTCAAGGTTACAAAAAAAATTCTACTGCACTTAAGGTTCGTAAGAGCACAGTGGCCTCCATAATCCTTAAATGGAAGACGTTTGGGATGACCAGAACCCTTCCTAGAGCTGGCTGTCTGGCCAAACTGAGCTACCAGGGAGAAGAGCCTTGGTGAGAGAGGTAAAGAAGAACACAAAGATTGCTGTGGCTGAGCTCCAGAGATGCAGTCGGGAGATGGGAGAAACTTGTAGAAAGTCAACCATCACTGCAGCCCTCCACCAGTCGGGGCATTATGGCAGATTGGCCTGATGGAAGCCTCTCCTCAGTGCAAGACACATGAAAGCCTGCATGGAGTTTGCTAGAAAACACCTGAAGGACTCCAAGATGGTGAGAAATAAGATTCTCTGGTCTGATTCACTGCTCATCACCTGCCAATACAGTCCCAACAGTGAAGCATGGTGGTGGCAGTATCATGCTGTGGGGGTGTTTTTCAGCTGCAGGGACAGGAGGACTGGTTACAATCGAGGGAAAGATGAATGGGGTCAAGTACAGGGATATCCTGGATGAAAACCTTCCCCAGAGTGCTCAGGACCTCAGACTAGGCTGAAGGTTTACCTTCCAACAAGACAATGACCCTAAGCACACAGCTAAAAAAACAAAGGAGTGGCTTCACAACAACTCCGTGACTGTTCTTGAATGGCCAGCCAGGGCCCTGACCTAAACTCAAAAATGTCAACAATTCTGTGCTTTTCTGTCAATATGGGGTGCTGTGTGTGGAAAAAAAATGAAATTAAATGATTTTAGCAAATGGCTGCAAAATAACAAAGAGTGAAAAATTTAAGGGGGTCTGAATACTTTCCGTCTCCACTGTATGCCAAGATATAGCACTTACTTTGCCAAAAAGATTGTCCCAAAGGACTTGAAAGTGTAACTAAGGGCAAAACTGATTTATTTTTTATTTTGGATACCGTAATGGAGGTTTCGAACCCCTTTCATTCTGTTTTTGCCATCTGGGTCCCATTGGTGAGATTCACCCTCTATTGTTTGGATAACAAAACAAATTTTATGTTTTGGGGCTGGGTTTACACTAGTGCGAATTGGATGTGGGTTTTCCCATGACAGGAGAGTGTGCCGGACTCTCAATGTAGGCGATTCACACATCTCTGTGGCAGCCGCAAAGCAGATTGCACAGGGGTCCTGTGTGTCTTTGGATCCGTTTCAGGTCCCAATTTAGGCAGAAATTCAGGCCTGATTCGTCCCTGCAACTGAGAATGGGGATGCACTGGAACCATGCTGTGAGCCACATCCACACTAAGCACGAACTCAGCCTAATAGTCCTTTCACTATCACTAATAAGGACAAACAGTAGAAACAGAGAGGGAATCTCCTTAACAAGGCACAGGCAGCAAGAAAAAAAGGGCTGATTTTCTAACCCCTCTCTGCTGTATCCAAAACAAAAAACATGTCACGTTCAGTTACACTTTCTGTCAGTGCAATACAAGTCACATATAAAAAAGACACATTAGGCAAAAAACTGGTGGCTACATATTAACATTATAAAAAGACAGCAGCAGAGGGGAGGCAAAATTAGGCAGTGGATTAACGCCAGAAGACTTGTTAAGCCACTGTCTGAGTAATGCCGTGCACGACTGGACTTTCCGGCAGAAAAGGTCAGACGGAATCATTTCATCGGATATTCCGATCATGCGTGGGCTTTATCTGACTTTTTCTTTTGAAAATTCTGACGGACCTAGAAATAGAACATGTTTTAAATTAAATCAATTCCTATCGGGAAAACCATTCGTCTCTATGCTATTCCGATGGATCAAAAATGAAGCAAGGGCAGCTATTGGCTACTGGCTATTTAACTTCCTTTTTCTAGTCCCGTCGTACGTGTTGTACGTCACCGCATCCTAAATGATCAGACTTTGGTGTGATCGTGTGTATGCAAGTCTGTTTCAGCGGAACTCCGTCGAAACTCCGTCAGAAAAATTGTCAGAGTTTATTCTGATGGAAAAAACGGCCATGTGTATGGGGCATAAATCAAGTTTCTTTTGTTGATACTGTACTTGTTGTACTTGTAAAGAATTTCTTTAAACGACCATCTAAGACTTCACGATGTCCCAGCTGTGCCTGGTGGAACCTCTTCTGCTGTTGCTCTTAAATAAGTTGCTCTTGGTCCAAATTACATGTGCCACATATAGTATGTGCACATCATATGTTGATGGGTGGATTGGGCGAATGCGAATTGGCATCAACATCTGTTGAACTTTGGCTTAAATTGGTTTCTTTGCTTTGTGAACTTGAAGATGGTTGCAGAAAGTGTACTACCTCAACACTGACATTAGGCTGCTGTTCTTGAGACTGGCTGATGTCACCATTCTTGTCAGATGCAGAGAAGCCTAGATCTTGAACATCTGCTTCCACAGAAAAGAGTAGGATGTTTTCTTACTCTGCGGGGTCATCTGCAAGAGAACAGATACTGATTAAGTCAAAGTTGGCCCATGTCCTCCCATTCTTGAATACTCACCCAAGATTATGATAAACCCAGTGCTGTCCAAACATGCTCCATTGTCACCTCTAGGGAAATTTTGCCAAAAGAGCATTGTATTCTGAAGAAGGGGGGAGTACCTCCTGCCAGCATACAATAGTGTTGCAGGGGTGATCCCAGAATCAACATTAAACATGCATCTAGAATATTCACAAACACAATGTACTTACCTCTCTTGTTGTGCAAGGTATCAAAACCTTCGGCCAGCTCTGTAACTGTCTCTTAATGGATATAAGGCATCAGTGCTTTTTCATAGTCCAACATCTCAACAGAAGCTTGTAATCTGCCACCAGTTTTTTTTTGCCTAGAAGAAAATAGATAAGCAAACAAGTTAGACATCTAAGTTGTACAGTAGAAAAGTGGCATTTACTTGATAACAATTCCAGACATTTGTAATCATGCTTTCTAACGCCGTTTTCCTCCTTGATGTTGCCCTTAATATCTTGATATCTCTTTTTTACATTATCTTTACTATGGATGAGCCGAACACCCCCCCCCCCCCATTCGGTTCGCATACAAACAGACAAAAACTTTGTTCGAACACGCAAACACCGTTAAAGTCTATGGGACACGAACATGAAAAATCAAAAGTGCTAATTTTAAAGGCTTATATGCATGGTACTGTCATAAAAAGTGTTTGGGGACCTGGGTCCTGCCCCAGGGTACATGTATCAATGCAAAAAAAGTTTTAAAAACTGCTGTTTTTTCAGGAGCAGTGATTTTAATAGTGCTTAAAGTGAAACAATAAAAGTGTAATATTCCTTTAAATTTTGTACCTGGGGGGTGTCTGTAGTATGCATGTAAAGTGGTGCAAGTTATATGACAATAACTTGCATATAAGCCTTTAAAATTAGCACTTTTGATTTCTCCCATAGACTTTTAAAGGGTGTTCCGCGGCTTTCGAATTTGCCGCGAACACCCCAAATTGTTCGCTATTCGGCGAATGAGAGAACAGCCACTGTTCGAGTCGAACTCATGTTCGACCCGAACATAAAGCCCATCCCTAATCTTCACTATGGGGTTTTACTCCCATTGCATTTACAGCTCTGGTAATGATTTTCCATTGCTTTTTCTTCCAAGCTTGGTCACTCTTAAGCCCCATACACACTATCAGATTTTCTGCTGATTTTTTCCTTCAGATTTACCAAAACCATGTAGTGCAAGGGCCTGCCCGATTGCATACACATTGAAACGCCTAAGGTTTGACCTCATATTATATGGTTTTGGTAAATCTGAAGGAAAAAATCAGCAGAAAATCTGATAGTGTGTATGGGGCTTTACAGTAAGCATGTGGGAACCCAACAACTTGTCAAACTCAGGAGCCAAATTCTTGACCAACGTCACTTTCTCTGCATACGAGCAGTTCAGATTTTGTTGTCCACCATCTGAACATTTCCTCTTGTTAGGGGTGCTGTCTATTTGCTTTACACTACTGTCACTGGAACTTTCCTGATGTCTGCTTTTCTTGGATCTTGAGAGAGTGGTCTTCGTGCAAGTGTCACTGCTATCAGTTGAGGATTGAGGTTTGGTCTGCACTCTCATCATCCACTTCTGTACTGCTATCTATGTAGTTGACTTGGGTAAGAGTTAAATGGTGTTTTCTTTTCTCTTGAGTAGTGGGCCTTTGGGAACTCCTCTTCTTCGTCACTGGCCAAGATGGTGGAAACCTGCAAATGACAGATCTGCTGAGAGATTTACAGTACATTAAGAACATGGAGTACTTGTTTGACTTTAGCATGCTAAGAGGTTTAGACTAACCGTGCCTTTGTTTCTTCCAGATAAGCGAGACTTACTGGGTGACCTGTGGATTCCATAATGGCTTGCTTCTGGGACAACATTGTCTTTGGGGCACTATGGAAACACAAAGATGATTTTAAGCTGCTGATTAATTCACTGATTTAGTCACAAGTGACTTGTAAAAATACCAACTACCAAATACCTACTACGCCCACCTAAAGGAGAATTGTACAAAAGAAATTGATTGTTTAAACCCACAAGTGCTTTTTTTACCACTACTAATTCCTGTTTATTGGCTTTTGGAATTTACCAATGCAGCAATTTAGAAATTGGATTAGATTAAAGGTTTAGCACTGTAAAACACTTTTTGATAGATAAATAGTGCATTTTGAATACAACTATATAGATCAGACCAAATGAGGGACAAATGAGGAGCTATGAGGGACAGAGGGACTTTGTTCCAAATCAGGGACAGTCCCTCAAAATCAGGGACAGTTGGGAGCTATAGGTTTCCTACTGTGCATGCGCGAGTTACGCTGCGCTTTGTGAATGGTCCCGCTGTCTTCTGGGATCTGTGTGCGTCCCAGAAGGCTGGGGGGGGGGGGAGTTGGGCTGAACATGCTTGTAGATTGCCAAGGTGATCTGAGCCGGTGTCTTGCCAAGAAAGTTCCCTCGGCGGATAAGTTCCCCCCCTGTACTGCGCAGGCGCAGCGCCTGTGCAGTACGAACTACTATCAGCCGCCGGAGATAGCCGAAGCACAAAATCTACAATCAGCTGTACACGGCGGCTGCGCCCTGGGTCCAGGTTCCTTCCCCACCATCCAAGTGGACCTAGAGGGGAAATAAAAAAGAGCCGAGCGAAGCGAGGCCGTGCCTGAAGCGTGGCGAGTGACCCTCTTACAGGCGCCGTGTACAGTTGATTTTCCCCTATTCATCTTCGGCTATTTCCGCCGGATCCTACTGCGCAGGCGCAGCGCCTGCGCAGTAGAGGGGGGTCCTTTTCCGCTGAGCGGAACTTTCTCGGCAGAACACCGGAAGAGGGAGTGGATATCTGTCAAAACCAGCCTGAGTGGAGCTCTGCTTTAACTGTAGTTTAGTCTGCAGTTAGGACCAGGAACTGGGTTATGCTATCCGGCAGGGATACCTGTATCATGAGACTGGCTGAATAAAATTGAACACTAGGTACACAGGGTAGTAGGAAAAATAGTTTATATAAATGTAATTCAATACATTACATTCAATACATTACACTCTACATTTACTGTATCTGTTTGTCAGGAGTTCAGCTAAATAATACACAACATACTGTACGTATTGTTTTGCTGATTACTAAGGAATGGCAGCATGAATATAAAACAAAGAAACCCTCTTGCTCTACAACACAGTGAGGTTGCTTTGCATGTCACAGATCAGCTTGAAAGTATTCTATATCACCACAAAATTTTATCAGAGTTAAAGCAATAACATGAGTTATAATAACGCAAAAATTGATAAACAGATCTAAATTTCAAAAAGGTATTTATTAAAACCTAAAATAATATTATTTTATTCAAGTAAGAGAAAATTGCTTGACAAATGCATTAAAAATATAAGCATACAAAACACATTAGTAGATATTATTCCTTATCCATATTATTATTATTATTGTTATTGTCATCCCCATGTTGTTATAAGTTATATAGTGTTTTATATTTTAGAGAGCCATGCAAAACAACAGAGAAAGTGTACTGTGGAATAAATGTAATGGAAGTTCCATGTGCAAGATGGCTAACTTTCAAACTATTATTGCTATAACTATGGAAAATTAATATCATATTTATTATTTAAAACAGGCGATAAAAGTAATATTGCAAGTAATAAAATAGAAAGTATTTTGGAATAAAAAATACATAGAAATAAAAATGTACTGAACTAAAAACACTCTTTAAAATTATTTAAGTCACCACAATCATAAACCACCTGTAAAAATTATGATTGCTTTACACCTCTATAGTCAGCAACTACTGGTGTTTATAAAAAAAAAAATTAAAATAAAATCACAAGAAAACCTGTTTAGTAGATACAGAGGATTCTCATCTTAAAACTCCTGAATGAGTAAAAGGGTGTATGCTACTATTCAGTAGCCAGAGACATGATGTTAAATAGGCACAGCAGCTTAAGTTTGATAAATTGTATATATCCTACATTTATTATGCAGCATATATTGAGCATCAGTGGCTTTATCACTGAATTTAAGAAGAAAGGATGACCACATGGATAAAGAATGTTTAAAAAACTCATAAATGTTTACTAGATTTAAAGAAATTTCAGTATTGTGTTTACTGTAGAGGTTTGCCAGAGGCAAATATTGGAGGGAATATTTCTATGGTGATAGTAAATGAGTGATGTATGATTTTGCAATGAATATTTTATGTGGCATTCTGGACACAACTAATATCCTCCTATATGAGAAATAAAGACCTAACCAAGCTGAAGCCATTTTTTTAAGCTAAAGGGAGATAAATGTTTTGTAGAGCAATAGAATGTTGTTTCTTTCTGTACTTTAAGTGTGAGGAAAAAAACATGTTTAGTAATGATAATAAAAAAAAAATAGAGCTACATTAAATAGCTCTAAGTATTATGACTAGTCCTATAATATGATACTGAAATTTTTTGTTTAGAAAAAAAATCTGTTTTAAAGTATTTTACATGAATAATCGAACCTTAGCTTAGCTTTCACATTTCATGGGAAATGTGCAATATGCCTACCTAATAAACTGCCTGCTATGGAATGCTGGAATCACCTACAAATGAGCAATAAACCATGTTCTGGTAGTTACATTTTTTTCCTCAAAGAAGATAGCCAGGTTCTAATCATAACCATTTATAAGGAGTTCCCTTTATTTGTCTTCCTTTTGTCCAAAGGTCAGATTATCTGCAGCACTGGCCTCTAAATCCATATCTAATCATCTATTCAATGTCTTTTCCACTTAAGGCATCTTTGTGTTACAGCCTAACATTAACTGAAAGTAGCAATCACAACCAATTTTCTCTTGTGACAATGCCAGTCTGATCTTTGCTGTGAGATTTCACGAGGTTAATAGAAATTAGGAACAAACCTGAAACCAGAAAATCAGCTAGACCAGATCAGCTTAGTTTGTGGATGAGAACACCAGCTGGACACCCATAATCTCTTGTACCTTTGCCATATTTGGAAAAATATTTGGTTAAAACATCTTTTGAGATTCATAAACAATGACACCACTTACTCTTGGGGTCTGAATGGTCTAAAATATGTAGGAGAACCAAGGTCTCAACAGCATATCTTGGACACCTTAGTCCATGAATTGACTAGTGATGAGCAAATATATTTGCACAAAATTATATTTAATCTAGATCATACCAATATTCTTGTTGCAAACCTTTGGAAGTTCTTGCCAGAAATCTCACATACATTTGTAGTTTCTGGTGACCTTTACTGGGCCTCATCTTCCAAGATCCAGTAAAGAGGGGTTACATCACAATTCGTAATCTTTATATAGAAACATTGCCACACCACAGTAATCTCTATTTTCTATGCACACTGTTTACAGACATTTCAGACACTCCCTCATGTCACAACCCTAATACAGAGCCATGGTGGTTGATTTAACAAAACTACAGAGTGCAAAATCTTGTGCAGCTCCGCATGGTAGCCAATCAGCTTTCAATTTCAGCTTGTTAAATTAAAATTTGACAAAAGAAAATCATGGAAGCTAATTGGTTTCTGTGCAGAGCTGCACCAGATTATGCACTCTCCAATTTTATTAAATCAACCCCATAATGTCATCATCACTTCTGTCACAGATTGCAATGGCTGGTTTCTAATATTCATCACCAGTTGTAAACAATGTCTATATCTCACTCAGTGGGATGATGTTATCATCATCCTTATCATCTAAAATGGTAAATTATATTTTACTAAAAGTCATATAAAACAGTAATAGAAAATCTTTGCGCATGTAAACTATCCAACAAAAATTACTGAATGTGTATAAATGACAAACGTCAGGGAAATGTATCAGTATTATGTCCTTTCAGAACTGTAGTGTTTGGGAAACTACAGTGGGCACCAGAGAATTTCAGGTACCTGACACACACGGCAGGTGCTGAAGATTATAAGAAGGCTGAAGATTATATGAAGGCAATAATGGTATATAATCAGTTCAATCAAGGCAATAATGGTATACATATATTTTTTTTATTAAACAGTCTTTTTGAAATGACAGTGTCTCTTTACATTTGCAATGTACAAAACCTATTTATATTTTTTTTAGAAACATTTTTTACAGTATTGTTACATTTGTAATTGCATGAAGATATATATTGTGGTCATTTGAAAGGTAATGATCAGCAGCACATACTGTATGCAATTTCCTGATTTGTGACTGATTATTTCCAAAGTTTATATATATTGTAAGCAAGTGGAATCAATATTTGGTAGAAGTGTTCCTTATAACCTGCAGTGAACATGTTTGGCATAATTTTACTAGATACAATGTAATATTGGAATCACTTGAGCGTGGAAAACAGTGGACAAGGTTGTTATTTTAATGATACGCAAAAGTACAGTTTTTTTCAGGGAGGAACATGCACTCATCACTTTTTTGTATAATGTTGGAAAAATTGTTTTATAAATGATGCATAGCATTTTACTGAAACCAGCTAGCACAGCAGTAAGTCATGTAACTGTATCTGAAATGTGAAAAGCAATTATAGAAGTATGTCCTGTCTGTGCAAAATGCCTGCCTATGCCACTTGGCTACCAAGTAGTGCAAAGAAATATTTGAAAGTGGAATTAATACTTTCTGTAACAGACACATATGTGAAGCTGATTGTCAAACATATGAAAGAACAATTTCAGTGATTTTTCTTAAAGTAAGAAAATCCCAAATACTAAAACCTGATATACAGTAAGCTTTGTTAAAATCTCCATATCCAATCTTTCATCAAAATAATACTTGGTGATTCTGACATGATGGTCCATGTCAAGGCACATTCTGCAATTGGGTGACAACACTTTATCTTTGTCTCCCAGTTGTGCTCCTGTGTTGTCATTCTGTCAAGTAGGCTTCCTATGGAGAATGCATAAGCTACTAGGGCCCCACGCTATGGTAAGTTTTATAAAGCTGCCTGCACTAAGATACCCTGTAGGGGGTTAATCTGTGTACTATCACCAACACATACATGTGGCACTAAAAAGTGCTCAATGTGTTCCAATATGTATCTAAATCAAATTCTTAAATGTGCATTTCTTTGCCAGTGACCGGACACTTCCTGATCCTCAATACTCCATCAGTATTCCATCACGAACATGCATAGGGAAATGCAAGCCAGATGACATCCCATCGTGTAATTACATTTATTAAAATGGTTTTTAAAACAAGCAGTATAATACTCACATTTACAATAGGCTCACATTACAAGAGCTACAAGTGCATAGTCTCCTAACAAACATTGTGCATTCCACGGCACGGAACCATGCGGACAGAAGTGACACCAATCAAGCCCCGCCCAATGCATTTTGTCACTCTGACATCATCAGGAGCAGTCCAGTCACTGGCAAAAGAAGGAGTTGCTTGATCTTACACATATAAGCATTGAAAATTGAGCGGCTGTGCTACGTTGTACCCAAACAAAATTGATGTTTTTTTAGACAGATAGAGCTTTCTTTTGGTGGTATTTGATCACCTCTGCAGTTTTTATTTTTTGCACTATAAACAAAAAAAGAGGGACAATTTTGAAAAAAAAAAATATATATATATATATTTTTTACTTTTTGCTATAATACATATCCAATAAAAAAATGTAAAAAAACTACTTTATTCATCAAATTAGGCCATGCATTCTTCTACATATTTTTGGTAAAAAAATTTCAATAAGTGTATATTGATTGGTTTGCACAAAAGTTATAGCGTCTACAAAATGGGGGATAGATTTATGGCATTTTTATTATTATTTTTTTTTTTTACTAGTAATGGCGGTGATCAGTGATGTTTAGTGGGACTGCGACATTGCGGCAGACAGATCGAACACTTTTGACACTTTTTTGATACCAGTGACATTATTACCATGATCAGAGCTAAAAATATCCACTGATCATTGTATAAATGACACTGGCAAGGAAGTGGTTAACACTAGAGGGCAATCAAGGGATTAAGTGTGTCCTAGGGAGGTGTTTCTAACTGTGAAGGGAGTGGACTGACAGGGAGTACAGAGAGATCGCTGTTCCTGATCACTAGGAACTCCCCTGACAGAATGGGGATCTGCTTTGTTTACACTGACAGATCCCTGTTCTGCCTCTCTGAGGAGTGAACATGAGTGACATCGCGGTCGACAGATCCACACATCGGCCCTCCCGTACATCATTTTGTGCAATAGGGCCGCCCTGCTGCAGTATATATACGGTGGGCGGTCCTTAAGTGGTTATATAAATATGCATTGGAAGCACAAAGCACTTTATTTCATGATGCACATTTAAGAATTTGATTTAGATAATAATTGGAACACATTGAGCACTTTTTTAGCCACACATAATGGTGATAATATTCCTATGGAGAATGTAGGTGCTCCTTTATACATTTGCCCTAAAAAAATACACTGCAGCCATCACTTAAGTGAATGCATGTGAACAGGAAATGCCTGCAAAGAGGCTACAATCAATCAACAGCAATAAGATGCAATAAAGGATGACAAAAAGATGAAATAAAGTATTTTATAAAAAAAGGCAACTGTTTGTACACAGTACTTCAGCAAACTAAGGGGGAGATTTACTAAAACTAGTGCACATGAAATCTGGTGCAGCTGTGCAAAGTAACCACTCAGCTTCAAACTTCAGCTTGTTCATTAAGCTTTGACAATAAAATCTAGAAGCTGATTGGTTACTATGCACAGCTGCACCAAATTTTGTGTGCACCAGTTTAATAAATCTCCCTCTAAATGTACAGTAATTCAGTTACAGTTTATATCTATTGTACACAAAATACATCAGAAAACTAAAAATGTCAGCATTGGATCATGTAAAATAAATCAGTACTTTGGGAATGTATGAAAATAATCAAATATATCACTTGCTTAAAATTAATTCTTGCATAGTGAATATTTTTATTTAGCCTGAATTTGTTTGAAATGATAACATCTTTTTTTCTCTTTAGGGTGGAGGGGAAGGGGGAGTGGTTGTTGTTGGAGAACGAAGAGAGGGATTGAGAGAATTTAAGACATATGAGCATATTTTGGAGGCTTTAAAATGTTTTATAATATGTATATTCTAGAAATGATACACATGTTTGTGAATGTTATGTTATGTCTTTTTATATAAAAATTTCATAAAAAAGAGTTTAAACACGAAATGATAACATCTACTGATTAAAATAAGCCTCTCTAGCTTTAAAGCACATGTCACCAAAAAATTGTTCCTGAAAATTCAGCAGTTTGATAATTAGATAAAATAACATGTTTCAAACTAGTCTGCCAGCATTGTCCTTATTACTTTTGCAGTGTAATACAAAGCTTCACTTGGGTAAGGCCATTCTCAATAATTATCTGTGCTGCCAAGACATCTAACAGTGTAAAGGACTCTGAACCTATGCAATATTCTGTCATGCAATTTGAGATTTATACAGAAGATTGGAAAGCCACTGGTTTACTGCTGCTGATAATTAGCAATGGATAACAGATATGTTCATTATTTCTCTATCAGTGTGTCAATTTAATGGCTCTTGTAAAACAGTTATAATAAGACCCTGATATGTACCTATTTGGATCATGTGTTGATCAATTTACAAATGATATTGAATAACTGATAGTAAACTGATATATGAATGTGAGTTTAGGGACCTTAGAGTGTAAGTTCCTTGAGGGTAGGGACCGATGTGAATGTACAATGTATATGTAAAGCACTGCGTAAATTGACAGCGCTATATAAGTACCTTAAATAATAATAACTGATGTCCAGAGATAAAAGAAGGCAATGTATAAAACTCCTGTAGCCTAAAATGTATCACATTTCTGAGTTTTAAGAAAAAAATGCATAAAATACACATATCTCTACTTGTGTGAGTTTCAAATAGACCATAATTTGCCTATGAACTCTTTAATACTTACTATCCAACTCAGTTGTCCTCACCTTCACAGCTGCTGTTGATTCATTTTCCCTGGCCTGCTGCAAAATCCTAGGAGCTTCTGTGTTTCATGCTCCAGCTTAGTGCCGTTCACTAAATTTAAATACTGCAATGTGACAGAGGAGGTGATGTCATCACTCCTGGTATGCTCTAACACCCGCCAACAGCTGGTATTTTGTGGTATCTGCAATAAAGGAAGGATCTGTGGTGTATTGCTGTGAAGATGAATATTACCGTGCCAGGGGATGGAATGTAAAGGCACAACAAACAAAAATGGCAACCACCCCAAAACAGAGGTTTTATTGGCTCAACGTTTCCACATATACATGTGGAAGTCAGACAGCCTTATCAAGGCCCCTATAGTGTGATTCTATACTATATATAGCAATGGATAAATTAAAGGGCATTTATGTCTGGAGGCAGCCTTTTTCTTTGTAAAGGCACAGGGACACATCAGAAGCCCAACATCAGAAATACAGCAGAATAGCAGGCAAAGCATTCAAAGTGTCCCGAGTGGAATTTTAGTCACTTTGCCTTAAATGGGAATGAAAGCCTCCCTACTTGTAAGACACCACATTCAATCCTCAGGCGGAAGTAGGGATCTGCAGGGGGTGGACTTGTCAAAATCTAGAAGGCCTCTTTATAATAAGGGGCTCCTAGATATCCACCCTTTGCTCTAGGGAATGAGTAAATAAATAAATGAACACATTAGATCTTTGAGTACAATTAAAAGAAAAAGTAAACAATAGCTCACTATATAAATTCATCATTAGTTACATCATTCATAGATGTAGATCCAGTGTCAGTAATAAGATTACCACCTTTTCTTCAAGCCAAACCAGAACACTTTATTGGTCTGGGACACCTTTGGGTGCCCCAAGGAGAGTAGTATTGCGGTGCTCATAGCATGCTGCAGCAAACATTGGGAGTGGCCAAATTGCTCTTGCTAACATCTAGCCATGCCCCCCAGTGATGTCAAACCTACCCCCAGATAGCCGCTCGCAGCTCCCGGGCGGTAACAGATTTGTGTGTGACTATCTTGGTTACTTGGGGAGCCAGAGCCCTGTCTGAATAATGTGTCTGGGTTTCAGTCTGCCTGAAACCTGGACACATAATTAAAAACCTGGACTGTCCGGGTAAATCCTGGACAGGTGGCAACCCTTGTCAGTAATGATGACTCAAAGGTCATTGCCACCCCATAGATCTTTAAGATGATGTCCCAAAATGTATTCAGGTGATCACATCACAGCAGTAAGATGCAATGTTTCATGGCTTCACAGGACTCCTTCACCAGGCATGTCACATCAGGTGCCTAAAATGTTCATTGGTGTTCCAAACTGCTAACAGACTGGGTTCAAAGCTCATCCCTAGTAGCAATCTGTTTTTATAGGAGATTACATCGAGCTGTTAGGATTATTATCTTTAAAGTTTACCCTTAGCATTTGAGTTATCCATATAAGTGTATGTCCCTTTATCAATATTGTCAGTAATGGCTGTTGTGTGGTCTACTATGTCTAAAACTGCTCTTCTACTATCTATGGTGTGCAAACATTTATGGCTGTGGCATTCCTATTTTGCATGACACCTAAACTTCAGCTCTTTTCCAACCATTCTTTATGGTAAATTGAGATGCAAAGCCTGCAATATTTCTGACTTTCCTGCAACAAATCAGAAATGCATAACTGTTATTAGTGGTATAGTTTAGGCCTGCATGCTCCCATGGTTTCATGAATGAATGAATGATTTGTAAAGCGCAGCAAATGCGAACTGAATCGCCTCAAGGCACTGAGATACATTCTCTGTTGTCAGCTTGTTAGAAGAGGAAGGTCTTTAATTTTTTTCTGAAGGCCTGGTGGTTTTCTTCCATGCGGATGTTGGTTGGAAGAGCATTCCATAGTCGGGGTCCTTGGACTGCGAATCTTCGTTCTCCCTTTGCTTTGTAGCGGTATTTGGGAATGATAAGGAGGTTTTGGTTGGCTGATCGAAGACTGCGATTCGGTGTGTAGTGTTTTATTTTCTCCCGGAGATATAGCGGAGCATTTCCTTGTATACATTTGTGGGTGAGGCAGAGGGTCTTGAATGTGATCCGATTCTTCACGGTTAGCCAGTGTAGGCTCTTTAGGGCTGGGGAGATGGATTCCCAGGGTTTTTTTCCTGTTAACAGTCTTGCCGCCGTGTTTTGGATGAGTTGCAAGTGCGCAAGCTGATATTGGGGTAGTCCTATGTAGAGCGAATTTGCGTAGTCGAGTCGGGAATTGATGATTGTTCCCACAACTGTCGCTTTGTCCTCCTCTGGGATGAAGGGGATTAGTCTGCGTAGCTGGCGGAGGAGATGGTGGGATCCGCTCACCACTGATCCTATTTGTGCATCCATTGTCATTCCTGAGTCAAAAGTGACCACTAGGCTCTTGGCTTTGGTGCTTGGAGAGATGGTCTGTCCGGGGATGGTGGGAGGTGTCCACGGAGTCTTTATTGTGGAATTTTTGTTAGCTTGCAGGAGAAGAAGTTCTGTTTTTGAACCGTTGAGTTTGAGGGAGCTAGTTGTCATCCAGTCATCTATTAAAGTGAGGCATTTCTGTAATTGCTGATGAAGGTCTTTTTGTCCATTGATGCTAAGGTAGAGTTGGGTGTCGTCAGCGTATGAGTGGAAGCAGAGATCGGTTTTCCTGATGATATTGAGAAGTGGGCGGATGTAGATGTTGAATAGTATTGGTGACAAGGGTGAGCCTTGAGGGACTCTACAGGAGACTGCCCGGGTTTCCCAGGTGAATGTTCCTAGTTTCACTGTCTGGGAGCGATTCTCTAAGAAGGATGTAAACCATTTTAGAGCAGAATCTGTAGCTCCTGCAACTTCAGCGAGGCGGACAAGTAAAGTATTGTGGTCCACTGTATCGAATGCTGCGCTGAGGTCTAACAGTACCAGCTGCTGCTTCAAGGGCGTAGTCCCATATCTTCAGAAGTGCTGTTTCTGTGCCATGGCCTGGGGGAAAGCCTGATTGCAGAGGGTCCAGGAGTTGGTGTGAGTCCAGGTGGTGTTGTAGCTGCTGTACTACTGCTTTCTCTATAATCTTGGAGATGGTGTTGAGGCTGGTTATTGGTCTGCGGCAGTTAGGGTCCTTGGGGTCGAGATTGAGTTTCTTTAGCAGGGGTTTGACGATGCCTTGCTTGAGGGAGGTTGGCACAGTTCCTTCTTTGAATGATTGATTTATGAGATGTGTTAGGGTAGGGGCCAAGATATCGGCACATTCTTTAAACAGTTTAGTGGGGATGATGTCGTTAGGTGATGTGCTGTCTCGAAGGCTTCTGATGATGTTTTTAGTCATGTCCGTGGTGATTGGGGACAAAAAGAAATTCGGCGGTTGAGTGATGTTCGTGTCGCTATCCTCTTTTTGCTTTGGTTGAGTGAGGTTGGTTGTTATTTTTTGATGGATTGATTTCCGAATGAAGTCGTTTTTGTCGATGAAGAAGTCTGATAGCTCATTGCAGAATTCTTGAGTATCGTTTGATGTGGCCTCTAAGCAGGTCGGGTTCATTGACTGAGCAACTATTTTGAAGAGTTCACGCGGGTGGCTTAAGGCGGATGAGATGGTGTCTGAGAAATGTTCTTTTTTGGCTTTGAAGATTGCCTTGTGGTATTTCACAGTGCGTGCTTTGTAGTTAGCATGGTTTTCCTTGATGGGATTTCTTCTCCATGCTCTCTCAGCTCTTCTACGTTCTTGCTTGAGTAGGGTGAGAGTACCATTAAACCAACTGGAGTTTTTTTTGCGGATGAGTGTTCTGCGTTTTGGCGCCACGGAGTCTGCTGTTTGTAGTAATACATTGTTTAGGAAGTTGAGTGTTTGTTCGGTTGAGAGATTTGAGTTTAGCAAAAGAATTTTGCTTGATAATGTAGTTTTGAAGAGATCAGAGTGAAGTTTCTTCTCAGATCTATTCCAGTGTGTTGCTGTTGCGTGTTTCTGTTTTTGGAGGATGCCGTTAGTGGTGATTATAAATTTAATAGCATGGTGGTCCGTCCATGGTAGTGGAGTGTTGTCAAGTACTTTGATGTCCATATTCTGTTTGAAGATGAGATCTAAAGTGTGTCCTGACCCATGGGTGGGAGAATTTATCAGTTGTTGAAGGCCAAGTTCTTCCATTTGGTTGACGCAGGCGGTTGCGATGGAGTCTTGGGCAGAATTTGCCCACAGGTTAAAATCCCCAAGTACCAGAAGGTTCACAAAGAAGTAGTTAGGGATCAGCTTTGGGTTCACGTTGCATGTGGGTTTGGGGTGAATCTAAGTCGTTTTCAGTTCACAGCTCCAGTAAGGTAATGCAGCAATTCACCCTTTTAACTTTGGTCAGCTGCTTTCAAAGTCCAATAATTGAGTCTTTGTTATGTGCCAGCCCCCTCACAATTAAAGGGGGAGGGGAGTGATGCAGCCATTGTTTCAGTGTATTGGAAGCTACTGGGATAGTGAAAGTTGTCAAAATAAACAAGGTCGGTTAGGAAACTGTACTTTAATTCTCATTACTAGGTCTTTGGGTAATTAACTCCCTTGTTGCCTCTTTGTTATCATTGGGGGCTATTTATACATATACTGTATATATATATATATATATACATATATATATATATATATATATATATATTATCTCACATTTCTGTAAATATTTTATTATATCTTTTCATGTGACAACACTGAAGAAATGACACTTTGCTACAATGTAAAGTAGTAGTAGTGTACAGATTGTATAACAGTGTAAATTTGCTTTCCCCTCAAAATAACTCAACACACATTCCTTAATGTTTAAACCGCTGGCAACAAAAGTAAGTACACCCCTAAGTAAAAATGTCCAAATTTGGCCTAATTAGCCATTTTCCCTCCCAGTGTCACGTGACTCGTTAGTGTTACAAGGTCTTACGTATGAATGGGGAGCAGGTGTGTTAAATTTGGTGTTGCTCTCACTCTCTTATATTGGTCACCGGAAGTTCAACATGGCACCTCATGGCAAAGAACTCTCTGAGGATCTGAAAAAAAGAACTGTTGCTCTACATAAAGATAGCCTAGGCTATAAGGAGATTTCCAAGATTCTGAAAGTGAACTGCAGCATGGTGGCCAAGACCATACAGCGGACAGGTTACACTCAGAACAGGCCTCGCCATGGTCGACCAAAGAAGTTGAGTGCACGTGCTCATTGTCATATCCAGAGGTTGTCTTGGGAAGTAGACGTATGAGTGCTGCCAGCATTGCTGCAGAGGTTGAAGGGGTTGGGGGTCAGTCTGTCAGTGCTCAGATCATATGCTGCACACTGCATCAAATTGGTCTGCATTGCTGTCATCCCAGAAGGAAGCCTCTTCTAAAGATGATGCACAAGAAAGCCCACAAACAGTTTGCTGAATACAAGCAGACTAAGGACATTGATTACTGGAACCATGTGCTGTGGTCTCATGAGACCAAGATAAACTTATTTGGTTCAGATAGTGTCAAGCGTGTGTGGCGGCAACCAGATGAGGAGTACAAAGACAAGTGTGTCTTGCCTACAGTCAAGCATGGTGGTGAGAGTATCATGGTCTGTGGCTGCATGAGTGCTGCTGGCACTGGGGAGCTACAGTTCATTGCCAACATGTACTGTGACATACTGAAGCAGAGCATGATCCCCTCCCTTTGGAGACTGGGTCGTAGGGCAGTATTCCAACATGATAACGACCCCAAACACACTTCCAAGACGACCACTACCTTGCTAAAGAAGCTGAGGGTAAAGGTGATGGACTGGCCAAGCATGTCTCCAGACCTAAACCCTGTTGAGGATCTGTGGGGCATTCTCAAATGGAAGGTGGAAGAGTGCAAGTCTCTAACATCCACCAGCTCAGTGATGTCATCATGGAGGAGTGGAAGAGGACTCCAGTGACAAACTGTGAAGCTCTGGTGAAATCCATGCCAAGAGGGTTAAGGCAGTGGCCACAAAAAATATTGACACTTTGGGCCCAATTTGGACATTTTTTCACTTGTTCAGTTATTTTGAGGGGACAGCAAATTTACACTGTTATACAAACCGTACACTCACTACACTCACTACTTTACATTGTAGCAAAGTGTAATTTCTTAAGTGTTGTCACATGAAAAGATACAGTAAAATATTTACAAATATTTACAATATTGTTTAAAAAAAACTTGCTATCGATGGGACAGCATGATAAAAGTGAAAGCCAATATGTATATATATATATATATATATATATATATATATATATATATATATATATATATATATATATATATATATATATATATATATATATATATTGGCTTTCACTTTTATCATGCTCTCCCATCGATAGCAAGTTTTTTTTCACTACAAGGCTTCCTCAGAAAAAAAGGCTTTTGCTTTTTTGCTTTTTTTCTTTATTTTGGGAGTACATTGATTTTGATTTCATGTTGTTAGGGTCTTTTTTTAGTTAGGGTCTTTTTTCAAGGTTAAACTACTTGTTTCTACATCAAGGCTTTCCTTTTAAAAAGCATGTTTTTGTTGGAGCATCATTCTTAAACAACTTTTCTTGGAGCAACTTTTCTTTGTCTGCAACATGTCAACCATGAAGAAGGAAAAATAAATCTAAAGCTGGGTACACGCGGTCTAAATACCATCCAGTTCAGCAGGAACCAGCTGACATTTGGACCATGTGTACAGATGTCCTTCCAGCAGAAGCCAGTTTTAGGGGCGGATTTTGTCGAAGGAACATGCTGGAAAACCAGCATCTGATCAGTGGTCGCAGCCAATGGTTGTGAGCGCTGATTAGTGTGTTTTGGTGGGGGAGAGTCCCCCTGACAGAACACAAAGTCACTGCGGGAGAGATCGCTTAGTACAGCGATCTCTCATTTTTTGTTTTCAGCCCCCTGGGTTGAATGAAAAAAGAACTGAATGTGTATACCAGGTTTAGGTGGATAACTAGTATGTGCCTAAAAAAACCTCACAATATATCACTCACATTTAACAAACCCTATCTCTTTAAATTAGGTAAAAGTGCAAGAAAACTGTGCAATTCTACTGACCAATTTTACACTGCAGCATCCTTTGCAGAATTTTCCTTCTTGTAGCGAACCTTCTAGCTGTCTTTGTGTTTAATAAATTTGAGCATAAAATTGCCCTGCTGCTGGTCTATTTTAGTCTCCTAATTTGTATATCAAAACCCCAAATGTGCTTTTTGTAGTAACTTTTTGGTCTAAAGTTATTTGAAAGTGTTCTGCTGCTGGCACTTTTTTTCACTGCTGTATCTTCTGCAGTCTCCTCACTCTTTTATTACAACCCCCAAATGTGCTCTTTAGCTCTAATAACTTTTATGGTTTAACATGTATATTTGAAATTGTCCTGCTGCTGGCCTATTTTCCACTACTGTATCCTCTGGGGTTCTCCATTCGTGTATTAAAACCCCTAAAAGGGCTCTTTATCTCCAGTAACTGGGTCTACATTATTATTAAATTGGCCTGCCGCTTGCTAGTTGTCTCCTCTGCAAGTTCTCCATTCTTGTATTAAATTCTCTACTGTTGCTATTTCTTTAAAGGAAAAGTTATTTTTTTAGGAAAAAAATAATAAATGCACATTTTATGCATGTAATGTGGAGCCTGTAAATCGCTGGTGCCATGCAGGTCTCCAGCAGATCTGCCAGTGGATCTGTTTGCCCATACATTCCATACAGGCAAGCAGATACAATCTGATAGGAAGAGAGAATGAACTACCACATCGCTCCACAGCATTGTTGTAGTTCATTGAAAACTACAAGCCGACAGCCACAAAGGCTGCCGGACCTTGTCATTTTCCATTCACAGGTTACTGTGAATAAGTGATGCAACCAGGCGGGCGAAGCCCTGCTCGGCCAAGTTTTTTTAAATTGTGTCAGCTAGCGGGTGGGGGTGGGGGATCACCGCTAGCTGTCAGATCAGGGATTGGGGAGGGTAAGGGGGCCAATCCGTTCATAACATGTTACACTCTGAATATGGGTGTAACATGTAACA
>NC_133328.1:276754357-276757455 GCF_042186555.1 Aquarana catesbeiana | reverse complement strand
CCATGGAACATAAACTTTCCGCATACGTGGACGATATCCTATTTCATGTGGTGGATCCTACTGTTTCCCTGCCAAACCTGATGGAGGAATTAGCAGCTTATAGCCGAGTTTCTAACTTACTTAACTAACTTCTAACTAAGATTAAGTATGCCAAATCAGAGATCTTGCCGATTACGATCCCTGGCTGCTGCCTTAAGGGAGGCTTTTCCCCTTTGCTTGGGCATCTTTCTTAATGTGGTATTTAGGTATTCAACTCTTTAGTAGCCTGGACACCCTATATACGCATAACTATACTAATGAAGCTTAGTTTATACTTACAATCTTGGGATAAAACGTCCTTCACTTGGGTTGGCCGCACAAATATCATCAAAATGACAATTCTCCCCCTGCATATTGTTTCTCCTGCAGATGGTGCCTCTCCGCCTACCCAGGCCCTTCTTCATGGAGCTCCTTAGTCTGTTTATTGAGTTTGTGTGGAGAAATAGGAAGCCACGTGTAGCCATGGCTTTGCTGCAGTGGTCCAAGAGAAATGGAGGTCTTGGTCTGCCTAATATCCTTCAACATTATTAGGCAATAGCTTTACAGCATTTGCTAGATTGGAAATTTCACGCGTCCTCTAAATTATGGGTCCCAGTGGAAAAGACTATTGCTGGTCACAACTCGTCGTAAGCTCCCAGGCAGGGGAGGGCTGGTAGCCTTAGGCATGGGGGGCAAGTCCGGTCAAGTGGCCCACTGAACCACCGAATCAGCTCACCATCCATCTACACCACATTCCCCGTACAGAGAGAGAGAGGGAGGGAGACTGCTGCACATTGCCCTAGAGAGAAAGTGAGACAGCGCTTGATACTTCCTGCACAGAGAGAGACTGTTTGACACTGCCAGCACAGAGAGAGAGAGAGTGAGAGAGAGTCAGCTTGACACTGCCTGCAGATAGAGACAGCTTGACACTGCCTGCACAGAAAGATAGACCGCTTCACACGGCCTGCACAGAGAGAGACAGCTTCATACTGCCTGCACAGAGAGAGAGAGAGAGAGAGAGAGAGAGAGAGAGAGAGACCGCTTCCCACTGCCTACAGGA
Source organism: Aquarana catesbeiana (assembly GCF_042186555.1). Lineage (NCBI taxonomy): Eukaryota > Metazoa > Chordata > Amphibia > Anura > Ranidae > Aquarana > Aquarana catesbeiana. Next base: position 276,756,377 of record NC_133328.1, on the reverse strand, counting down.
AGAGAGAGAGAGACAGCTTGACACTGCCTTCACAGAGAGAGAGACAGTGTGACACTGCCTGCAGAGAGAGAGACAGCTTGACACTGCCTGCAGAGAGAGAGAGAGAGAGAGAGAGAGAGAAATTTTGACACTGTCTGGAGAGAGAGAGAGAGAGAGAGAGAGAGAGAGACAGCTTGACACTGCCTGCAGAGAGAGAGACAGTTTCACACTGCCTGCACAGAGAGAGCGAGAGAGACCGCTTGACACTGCCTGCACAGAGAGAGAGACAGCTTCACACTGCCTGCACAGAGAGAGAGAGACCGCATCACACTGCCTGCACAAAGAGAGAGAGAGAGAGAGACAGCTTCACACTGCCTGCACAGAGAGAGAGAGACAGCTTCACACTGCCTGCACAGAGAGAGAGAGAGAGAGAGAGAGACTGCTTCACACTGCCTGCACAGAGAGAGACCACTTTACACTGCCAGCACAGAGAGAGACCACTTTACACTGCCTGCACAGAGAGAGATGCTCCACATTGCCCAAAGTATTAACTTATCACTCTGTGCAGGCAGTGTGAAGCGGGTCTCTCTCTGTGCAGGCAGTGTGAAGCAGTCACTTTATGTGCAGGCAGTGTCAAGCCGTCTCTCTCTGTGCAGGCAGTGTCAAGCCGTCTCTCTCTGTGCAGGCAGTGTCAAGCCGTCTCTCTCTGTGCAGGCAGTGTCAAGCCGTCTCTCTCTCTGCAGGCAGTGTCAAGCCGTCTCTCTCTCTGCAGGCAGTGTCAAGCCGTCTCTCTCTGGTGCAAGCAGTGTCAAGCCGTCTCTCTCTGTGCAGGCAGTGTCAAGCCGTCTCTCTCTGTGCAGGCAGTGTCAAGCCGTCTCTCTCTGTGCAGGCAGTGTCAAGCCGTTCTCTCTCTGTGCAGGCGAGTGTCAAGCCGTCTCTCTCTGTGCAGGCAGTGTCAAAGCCGTCTCTCTCTGTGCAGGGAGTGTGAAGCCGTCTCTCTCTGTGCAGGCAGTGTGAAGCAGTCACTTTATGTGCAGGCAGTGTCAAGCCGTCTCTCTCTGTGCAGGCAGTGTCAAGCCGTCTCTCTGTCTGCAGGCAGTGTCAAGCCGTCTCTCTCTCTGCAGGCAGTGTCAAGCCGTCTCTCTCTCTGCAGGCAGTGTCAAGCCGTCTCTCTCTCTGCAGGCAGTGTCAAGCCGTCTCTCTCTCTGCAGGCAGTGTCCAAGCCGTCTCTCTCTCTGCAGGCAGTGTCAAGCCGTCTCTCTCTGTGCAGGCAGTGTCAAGCCGTCTCTCTCTCTGTGCAGGCAGTGTCAAGCCGTCTCTCTCTGTGCAGGCAGTGTCAAGCCGTCTCTCTCTGTGCAGGGAGTGTCAAGCCGTCTCTCTCTGTGCAGGGAGTGTGAAGCGGTCACTCTCTGTGCAGGGAGTGTGAAGCGGTCACTCTCTGTGCAGGGAGTGTGAAGCGGTCACTCTCTGTGCAGGGGAGTGTGAAGCGGCCACTCTCTGTGCAGGGAGTGTGAAGCGGCCACTCTCTGTGCAGGGAGTGTGAAGCGGCCACTCTCTGTGCAGGGAGTGTGAAGCGGCCACTCTCTGTGCAGGGAGTGTGAAGCGGCCACTCTCTGTGCAGGGAGTGTGAAGCGGCCACTCTCTGTGCAGGGAGTGTGAAGCGGTCTCTCTCTCTGCAGGCAGTGTGAAGCGGTCTCTCTCTCTGCAGGCAGTGTGAAGCGGTCACTCTCTGTGCAGGCAGTGTGAAGCGATCACTCTCTGTGCAGGCAGTGTGAAGCGGTCACTCTCTGTGCAGGCAGTGTGAAGCGGTCACTCTCTGTGCAGGCAGTGTGAAGTGGTCACTCTCTGTGCAGGCAGGGGAGGGCTGGTAGCCTTAGGCATGGGGGGCAAGTCCGGTCAAGTGGCCCACTGAACCACCGAATCAGCTCACCATCCATCTACACCACATTCCCCGTACAGAGAGAGAGAGGGAGGGAGACTGCTGCACATTGCCCTAGAGAGAAAGTGAGACAGCGCTTGATACTTCCTGCACAGAGAGAGA